>NW_022983209.1:0-98817 GCF_011762595.2 Tursiops truncatus
GGGAGGAAAACTGAGACATATTTGAACACGTCTCCCGTTCACATGGTTGATCATACTCTGGGTTCCACATGCATGTTTTAGCTGAAGGAAGAATACCTTAAACCTGGAGAGTTGAAGACCCGTGGAATGGGTACCATGCAATATGACTTCAAAGGGTCTTCATTTGCTCACCGAACCTCTCCAATCCTATCACTGCTGCGTTTATGCCCCTGTACACATGCTTGATTCTCTTTCGGAGACATAGCAATCCATAGGTTTTAAGATACTTACTAGTCAGGTACATTCTTAGGCGTTTAATATGCGATGTTGAGTCCATTTCGTTGAGCAAGGAGTAGCTCTTGTCTATTCCATATTTGGCTTAAGGAACTTTATCTGTGCTCATTTCAATCTCTGGTTTTATGCAGCACCCCAACTCACCTTTCCCCTTAAGCAAGCATAAGTTGGTTTTCTAAATTTGAGACCCTGTTCTGTTCTGTAATTCAGTTCCTGTGTAGCCAAGTTTACATTCCGTGTATTACTGATATCTTATGATGTTTCTTTTTCTGTGTGACTTATTTCAGTTAGAATCATCATACCTGAATCCACTCATTGTGCTGCTAAGGGCCTGATGACATAGATTTCATTGCTGAGTGATATTGCTTTGTAAGTAAATACCACAACTTCTTTATCCATTTTTCACTTTCTGCGATGTTGAACTTGTACTGTAAACGAGGTTCTTGTAAACAGAGGCCGTCCAAACTTTGGGGTGGCTGTGTCTTTTTGATTTTAATTTCCCTAAGCTATAGGACCATAAGTGGAAGTGCCCTAGGCTCTGTTGCTTTGTTTTTTAGATGTTTCAGGAAACACCATACACTTCTCCCGAGTGGTCTGTTGGCAATTTACATCCCGCCCATCAGCATAACAAGGCTCCCAGTTCTCCATGGCCTGTCCTGCCTTTCTGGATTTTACACTTTTTTCAGATGGCCCTTTTGACCGGGGGGAAGTGAGACTTCATTGTAGTGCAGATTTCCTTTGCAAGCTTGCTTGGTTGGCCAAAAAGGGCGTATGCGTTTTTTCCTGAATATATTCAGGAAAAAACGCATACGCCCTTTTTGGCCAAGTGCATCATTGTGGACGTTCTGCCTCTTTTCCTATGCTTTCAATGCAATTCCAGTCTACCTCCTGAAATCGGTTTCCTGCAATTCTGCCCCGCTTTCAAGTCCTCTTGGCAGCCTTACTTCAGTCTATTTTTGGACGATAGCTGTCATTATAACTCTGCAGGTTTGTGAATTACAGTGCCCCTGAGCTCCTTTCTTCAACTCGCTTTCTTGTGACCTGGCCGCAACACCGCAGGATGGCTTCAGGCCCTAATCTGGTTCCGGCACGGCACGCTGAGCCTTTGGTTAATTCCTCTTCCTGGTGGGAAATGAGAGTTAAATTTGCCCGTCCAGACACCTCCAGCTAGTCTCTCATTGGTTCTCGCTATTCCTGTTCATCTTCCGCAGAAATTGCAAACTGGGCCAAACAGGAGGTTAAAGGGACTGACTCTCCAAGTCGGGGAGAGTGTTAGTAAAGCGTCTGGAATGTTGCACCCGAGTACCAGGGTACGAAAACTGAGACATATTTGAACACGTCTCCCGATCACATGGTTGATCATACTCTAGGTTCCACATGCATGTTTTAGCTGAAGGAAGAATACCTTAAACCTGGGTAGTTGAAACCCGTGGAATGGGTACCATGCAATATGACTTCAAAGGGTCTTCATTTGCTCACCGAACCTCTCCAATCCTATCACTGCTGCGTTTATGCCCCTGTACACATGCTTGATTCTCTTTCGGAGACATAGCAATCCATAGGTTTTAAGATACTTACTAGTCAGGTACATTCTTAGGCGTTTAATATGCGGTGTTGAGTCCATTTCGTTGAGCAAGGAGTAGCTCTTGTCTATTCCATATTTGGCTTAAGGAACTTTATCTGTGCTCATTTCAATCTCTGGTTTTATGCAGCACCCCAACTCACCTTTACCCTTAAGCAAGCATAAGTTGGTTTTCTAAATTTGAGACCCTGTTCTGTTCTGTAATTCAGTTCCTGTGTAGCCAAGTTTACATTCCGTGTATTACTGATATCTTATGATGTTTCTTTTTCTGTGTGACTTATTTCAGTTAGAATCATCATACCTGAATCCACTCATTGTGCTGCTAAGGGCCTGATGACACAGATTTCATTGCTGAGTGATATTGCTTTGTAAGTAAATACCACAACTTCTTTATCCATTTTTCACTTTCTGCGATGTTGAACTTGTACTGTAAACGAGGTTCTTGTAAACAGAGCCGTTCCAAACTTTGGGGTGGCTGTGTCTTTTTGATTTTAATTTCCCTAAGCTATAGGACCATAAGTGGAAGTGCCCTAGGCTCTGTTGCTTTGTTTTTTAGATGTTTCAGGAAACACCATACACTTCTCCCGAGTGTCTGTTGGCAATTTACATCCCGCCCATCAGCATAACAAGGCTCCCAGTTCTCCATGGCCTGTCCTGCCTTTCTGGATTTTACACTTTTTTCAGATGGCCCTTTTGACCGGGGGGAAGTGAGACTTCATTGTAGTGCAGATTTCCTTTGCAAGCTTGCTTGGTTGGCCAAAAAGGGCGTATGCGTTTTTTCCTGAATATATTCAGGAAAAAACGCATACGCCCTTTTTGGCCAAGTGCATCATTGTGGACGTTCTGCCTCTTTTCCTATGCTTTCAATGCAATTCCAGTCTACCTCCTGAAATCGGTTTCCTGCAATTCTGCCCCGCTTTCAAGTCCTCTTGGCAGCCTTACTTCAGTCTATTTTTGGACGATAGCTGTCATTTATAACTCTGCAGGTTTGTGAATTACAGTGCCCCTGAGCTCCTTTCTTCAACTCGCTTTCTTGTGAGCTGGCCGCAACACCGCAGGATGGCTTCAGGCCCTAATCTGGTTCCGGCACGGCACGCTGAGCCTTTGGTTATTTCCTCTTCCTGGTGGGAAATGAGAGTTAAATTTGCCCGTCCAGACACCTCCAGCTAGTCTCTCATTGGTTCTCGCTATTCCTGTTCATCTTCCGCAGAAATTGCAAACTGGGCCAAACAGGAGGTTAAAGGGACTGACTCTCCAAGTGGGGAGAGTGTTAGTAAAGCGTCTGGAATGTTGCACCCGAGTACCAGGGTACGAAAACTGAGACATATTTGAACACGTCTCCCGATCACATGGTTGATCATACTCTAGGTTCCACATGCATGTTTTAGCTGAAGGAAGAATACCTTAAACCTGGGTAGTTGAAACCCGTGGAATGGGTACCATGCAATATGACTTCAAAGGGTCTTCATTTGCTCACCGAACCTCTCCAATCCTATCACTGCTGCGTTTATGCCCCTGTACACATGCTTGATTCTCTTTCGGAGACATAGCAATCCATAGGTTTTAAGATACTTACTAGTCAGGTACATTCTTAGGCGTTTAATATGCGGTGTTGAGTCCATTTCGTTGAGCAAGGAGTAGCTCTTGTCTATTCCATATTTGGCTTAAGGAACTTTATCTGTGCTCATTTCAATCTCTGGTTTTATGCAGCACCCCAACTCACCTTTACCCTTAAGCAAGCATAAGTTGGTTTTCTAAATTTGAGACCCTGTTCTGTTCTGTAATTCAGTTCCTGTGTAGCCAAGTTTACATTCCGTGTATTACTGATATCTTATGATGTTTCTTTTTCTGTGTGACTTATTTCAGTTAGAATCATCATACCTGAATCCACTCATTGTGCTGCTAAGGGCCTGATGACACTAGATTTCATTGCTGAGTGATATTGCTTTGTAAGTAAATACCACAACTTCTTTATCCATTTTTCACTTTCTGCGATGTTGAACTTGTACTGTAAACGAGGTTCTTGTAAACAGAGGCCGTTCCCAAACTTTGGGGTGGCTGTGTCTTTTTGATTTTAATTTCCCTAAGCTATAGGACCATAAGTGGAAGTGCCCTAGGCTCTGTTGCTTTGTTTTTTAGATGTTTCAGGAAACACCATACACTTCTCCCGAGTGGTCTGTTGGCAATTTACATCCCGCCCATCAGCATAACAAGGCTCCCAGTTCTCCATGGCCTGTCCTGCCTTTCTGGATTTTACACTTTTTTCAGATGGCCCTTTTGACCGGGGGGAAGTGAGACTTCATTGTAGTGCAGATTTCCTTTGCAAGCTTGCTTGGTTGGCCAAAAAGGGCGTATGCGTTTTTTCCTGAATATATTCAGGAAAAAACGCATACGCCCTTTTTGGCCAAGTGCATCATTGTGGACGTTCTGCCTCTTTTCCTATGCTTTCAATGCAATTCCAGTCTACCTCCTGAAATCGGTTTCCTGCAATTCTGCCCCGCTTTCAAGTCCTCTTGGCAGCCTTACTTCAGTCTATTTTTGGACGATAGCTGTCATTTATAACTCTGCAGGTTTGTGAATTACAGTGCCCCTGAGCTCCTTTCTTCAACTCGCTTTCTTGTGAGCTGGCCGCAACACCGCAGGATGGCTTCAGGCCCTAATCTGGTTCCGGCACGGCACGCTGAGCCTTTGGTTATTCCTCTTCCTGGTGGGAAATGAGAGTTAAATTTGCCCGTCCAGACACCTCCAGCTAGTCTCTCATTGGTTCTCGCTATTCCTGTTCATCTTCCGCAGAAATTGCAAACTGGGCCAAACAGGAGGTTAAAGGGACTGACTCTCCAAGTCGGGAGAGTGTTAGTAAAGCGTCTGGAATGTTGCACCCGAGTACCAGGGTACGGAAACTGAGACATATTTGAACACGTCTCCCATTCACACGGTTGATCATACTCTGGGTTCCACATGCATGTTTTAGCTGAAGGAAGAATACCTTAAACCTGGAGTGTTGAAACCCGTGTAATGGGTACCATGCAATATGACTTCAAAGGGTCTTCATTTGCTCACCGAACCTCTCCAATCCTATCACTGCTGCGTTTATGCCCCTGTACACATGCTTGATTCTCTTTCGGAGACATAGCAATCCATAGGTTTTAAGATACTTACTAGTCAGGTACATTCTTAGGCGTTTAATATGCGGTGTTGAGTCCATTTCGTTGAGCAAGGAGTAGCTCTTGTCTATTCCATATTTGGCTTAAGGAACTTTATCTGTGCTCATTTCAATCTCTGGTTTTATGCAGCACCCCAACTCACCTTTCCCCTTAAGCAAGCATAAGTTGGTTTTCTAAATTTGAGACCCTGTTCTGTTCTGTAATTCAGTTCCTGTGTAGCCAAGTTTCCATTCCGTGTATTACTGATATCTTATGATGTTTCTTTTTCTGTGTGACTTATTTCAGTTAGAATCATCATACCTGAATCCACTCATTGTGCTGCTAAGGGCCTGATGACATAGATTTCATTGCTGAGTGATATTGCTTTGTAAGTAAATACCACAACTTCTTTATCCATTTTTCACTTTCTGCGATGTTGAACTTGTACTGTAAACGAGGTTCTTGTAAACAGAGCCGTTCCCAAACTTTGGGGTGGCTGTGTCTTTTTGATTTTAATTTCCCTAAGCTATAGGACCATAAGTGGAAGTGCCCTAGGCTCTGTTGCTTTGTTTTTTAGATGTTTCAGGAAACACCATACACTTCTCCCGAGTGGTCTGTTGGCAATTTACATCCCGCCCATCAGCATAACAAGGCTCCCAGTTCTCCATGGCCTGTCCTGCCTTTCTGGATTTTACACTTTTTTCAGATGGCCCTTTTGACCGGGGGGAAGTGAGACTTCATTGTAGTGCAGATTTCCTTTGCAAGCTTGCTTGGTTGGCCAAAAAGGGCGTATGCGTTTTTTCCTGAATATATTCAGGAAAAAACGCATACGCCCTTTTTGGCCAAGTGCATCATTGTGGACGTTCTGCCTCTTTTCCTATGCTTTCAATGCAATTCCAGTCTACCTCCTGAAATCGGTTTCCTGCAATTCTGCCCCGCTTTCAAGTCCTCTTGGCAGCCTTACTTCAGTCTATTTTTGGACGATAGCTGTCATTTATAACTCTGCAGGTTTGTGAATTACAGTGCCCCTGAGCTCCTTTCTTCAACTCGTTTTCTTGTGAGCTGGCCGCAACACCGCAGGATGGCTTCAGGCCCTAATCTGGTTCCGGCACGGCATGCTGAGCCTTTGGTTATTTCCTCTTCCTGGTGGGAAATGAGAGTTAAATTTGCCCGTCCAGACACCTCCAGCTAGTCTCTCATTGGTTCTCGCTATTCCTGTTCATCTTCCGCAGAAATTGCAAACGGGGCCAAACAGGAGGTTAAAGGTGCTCACTCTCCAAGTGGGGAGAGTGTTAGTAAAGCGTCTGGAATGTTGCACCCGAGTACCAGGGGAGGAAAACTGAGACATATTTGAACACGTCTCCCGTTCACACGGTTGATCATACTCTGGGTTCCACATGCATGTTTTAGCTGAAGGAAGAATACCTTAAACCTGGAGAGTTGAGACCCGTGTAATGGGTACCATGCAATATGACTTCAAAGGGTCTTCATTTGCTCACCGAACCTCTCCAATCCTATCACTGCTGCGTTTATGCCCCTGTACACACGCTTGATTCTCTTTTGGAGACATAGCAATCCATAGGTTTTAAGATACTTACTAGTCAGGTACATTCTTAGGCGTTTAATATGGGGTGTTGAGTCCATTTCGTTGAGCAAGGAGTAGCTCTTGTCTATTCCATATTTGGCTTAAGGAACTTTATCTGTGCTCATTTCAATCTCTGGTTTTATGCAGCACCCCAACTCACCTTCCCCCTTAAGCAAGCATAAGTTGGTTTTCTAAACTTGAGACACTGTTCTGTTTTGTAATTCAGTTCATGTGTAGCCAAGTTCACATTCTGTGTATTAGTGATACCTTATGATGTTTCTTTTCTGTGTGACTTATTTCAGTTCGAATCATCATACCTGAATCCACTCATTATGCTGCTACGGGCCTGATGACATAGATTTCATTGCTGAGTGATATTGCATTGTACGTAAGTACCACAAGTTCTTTATCCATTTTTCACTTTCTGCGATATTGAACTTGTACTGTAAACGAGGTTCTTGTAAACAGAGCCGTCCCAAACTTTGGGGTGGCTGTGTCTTTTTGATTTTAATTTCCCTAAGCTATAGGACCATAAGTGGAAGTGCCCTAGGCTCTGTTGCTTTGTTTTTTAGATGTTTCAGGAAACACCATACACTTCTCCAGAGTGGCTGTTGGCAATTTACATCCCGCCCATCAGCATAAGAAGGCTCCCAGTTCTCCATGGCCTGTCGTGCCTTTATGGATTTTACACTTTTTTCAGATGGCCCTTTTGACCAGGTGGAAGTGAGACTTCATTGTAGTGCAGATTTCCTTTGCAAGCTTGCTTGGTTGGCCAAAAAGTGCGTATGCGTTTTTTCCTGAATATATTCAGGAAAAAACACATACGCCCTTTTTGGCCAAGTGCATCATTGTCGAGTTTCTGACTCTCTTCATATGCTTTCAATGCAATTCCAGTCTACCTCCTGAAATCGGTTTCCTGCAATTCTGCCTTGCTTTCAATGCCTCTTCATAGCCTTACCTCAATATATTTTTTAAAAATAGTTGGCCTTTATAACTCTGCAGGTTTTTGAATTGCAGTGGCCCTTAGCTCCATTTTTTAGCTCTTATTTTTGTGGTCTTGCCCCATAACCACAGGATTCCTTGAAGCCCTATTTTTCTTCTGGGGCACCTTGCTGTGCCTTTGGTTAATTCTTCTTACTGATGTGATATTAGAGTGACATGTGCCCATTGAAACCGCTACAGCTAGTTTCTCACTGGTTCCCCCTATTCCCATTCATCCTCTGCACTAACTGCAGACTGTGCGATACCAGAACTTAAAGGCATTGACTCCATGTGGGGATGTTGTTAGTAAAGCGGCTGGAATGTCGATCCGGAGCCCCAGGAGAGGAAAAATGAGGTGCGTTTTAGAAACCTTTCCCGATCATATGGTATACCAGTCGCTGGGTTTCCCAAGCATGGTTTAGCTGTAGGAAGATTCCCTTCAACCTGGAGTGTTGGGACCCTTGGAATGAGTAGCATGAAGTATTGCATTAAACTTTCGGCAGTTGCTCACCAAAGCTCACCAATCCTGTCAGCCCCAAGTGTCCAGCCTTATGTCTTATCCAGCTGTGGGTTTATATGTGGTCAATCCAGGTTGCATCACAGCCCCTGAGCGAATTTTGTAAGAATTTTTCTCTCTTTCATTGTTTCAGCGTTTTGTTTTTAAAATTTATTTCTATAATGGGGTTTAGCTCCTTTTCACTGCTGTGTTTGTGCCGCTCTGCACACACTTGATTCCCTTATGGAGATATATCAATACATGGGTTTTAAGATTCTTATTCCTCAGATATATTTCTCTGCGGTGTATAGGGTGTGTTGAGGCCTGTTCATTGAGCAAGGTGTAGATCTTGTCTAATACCTATTTGGTTTATTGAACGGTATCTGTGCTAATTTCAAACTCTGGTTTTATGCATCACCCCACCTCTCCTTTCCCCTTAAGCTGACATAAGTGTGTTTTCTAAATGTGAGACACTGTTCTGTTCTGTAATTCATTTCTTGTGCAGCCATATTTACCCTCCCTCTATAAGTGATATCTTATGATATGTTTCTTTTTCTGTTTGACTTATTTCAAGTAGTATTATCGGACCTAAATCCACTCTTTATCCTTCTACTAGCCTTATTACATTGATTTCATGGTGAAGAGATATTCCATTGTACATAAGTACCACATCTTCTTTATCCATTGTTCTCTTTCCTGGGATATTTAAGGTGTACTGAAGTTGAGGTTCTTGTAAACAGAGTAGCCCTAAACTGTGGTGTGCTTGTGTCTTGTTGATTTTTAGACTTCCCTAGATATACTCCCATGATTGGAAGTGTCCTATGCTCTGTAGCTCTGTTTTTTAGATGATTTAGGAACCACCATACACTTCTCCAGAGTGGCTCTCGGCAGTTCACACACTGCCCATCAGCGTATAAAGGCTCCCTGTTCTCCATGGCCTGTCCTGCATTTCTGGTTTTTACAATTTTTTAGGATGGCCCTTTTGACCGGTGGGAAGTGAGACTTCTTTGTTGTGCACATTTGCATTGCTTGCTTGCTTCGTTGCCCATAAAGTGCGTATGCGTTTTTTCCTGGATATAATCAGGAAAAAACGCATACGCCCTTTTGGGCCAACTGCATCATTGTCGAAATTCTGCCGCTTTTCATGTGCGTTAAAGACGAGTCCAATCTATCTCTTGAAATCTGTTTCTTGCAATTCTGTCTTGCATTCAGATCCTCTTCTTTGCCTTACCTCAACATATTTTTGGACGTTAGTTTTCATTTATAACTCTGCAGGTTTGTGAATTGCAGTGACCCTGAGCTCCATTTTTTAAGTTGCTCTTTTGTGAGCTGGCCTCAAACCCGCAGGATTGCTTCAGGCCCTATTTTGGCTCCGGCGAGGCAGGCTGAGCCTTTCTTTAATTCTTACTCTTAATGGGAAATTAGAGTGATATGTGCCCGTCCAAACCCCTACAACTCTTCTCTCATTGGTTCCCCCTCTTCCCGTTCATCCTCCTCACAATTTGCAAAATGTGTGAAACAGAAGTTTAAATGTGCTGATTCTCCAAGTGGGGAGATTCTAAGTAGCGTGGCTGGAATGGTGAACAGGAGCACCAGGAGAGGATAAATGAGGTGCATTTTAGACACATCTCCCGATCACATGGTGTACAGTCCTCTGGGTTTTCCATGCATGTTTTAGCTGTAGGAAGATCCCTTGAACCTGCAGATTTGGGACCCATTGAATGGGTACCAGGTAGTATTACTTTAAAGGGTGTGCATTTCCTCACCCAACCTCACATTTCTCTTAGTGCAAACAGTTTCCAGCCTTATGTCTCATCCTGCTGTGGGTCTAGATGTGTTCAATCCATGTTGCATCACCGTCCCTGAGGAAAAGTTGTAAGAGGTTTTCTCTGTCTCTCTGTCGTTTATTTTTTTCAATTTATTACTATATTGGTTACAGCTGATTTTCAAAGCTCTGTTTCTTGCTGCTGTACATCCACTTGATTCACGTACAGAGAGACATCAATAAATTCTTTTTCAGATTCTTACCAGTCGTATATATTCTTTTCCGGTGACTTGAGTGTGCTGAGTGCAGTTCTTTTAGCTACCGTGTAGGCCTTGTTGATTATCAGTTTGGTATTTGGAATGGTATCTTTGCTAATTTCAACCTCCTGGATGATGCCTCACCCCTCCCCACCTTTCCCGTTTAGCAGCCTTATGCGTGTTTTCTACATATTTGACTATGTTTTTGTTTTGTAATTTATTTCATGTGTAGCCATTTTGGATTCCACCTTTAAGTGATATCTTATGATATGTGTCTTTTTCTTTTTGAATTCTGTCACTTAGAATGATCATACGTAACTCCTCCGGAGTTGTTACAACTGGCCATATTTCATTGATTTCCAGGCTGAATAATATTCCACTCTACCTAAGTACCACATCTCTATCCATTTTTTCCCTCCAGAGACATTTAAGTTATATCCTAGTCGAGGATCTTTTAAACAGAGAGGGGGTAAACATTGGGGTGCCTGTGTCCTCTCGATTTTTGTTTTTCCCAAGATATACGCCCATGAGTGCAAGTGCCCTATGCTCTGTAGCTCATTTTTTAGATGCTTTAGTAAACACAATACACTTCTCCAGAATGGCCGTTGGCAATATACATTTCCACTATAAGTCTCACAGGGCTCCCTCTTCTCGTTGCCCTGTCCTGCATTTCTGTTGTTTACGCTTTATGAGGATGGCTCTTCTGACTGATGCGAAGTGATATCTTTTGTAGTATTGACTTCCAGTGCCCACCTGTTTGGTTGGCTAAAAAAGTGTATGCCCTTTTCTTGAATATATACAGAAAAGAACGCATACACCCTTTTTGGCCAACTGCAATGTTGGCAATGTTCAGCTCCTTTTCTTGTGCTTAATGGCGAGTCCTTTCTACCTCCTCAAATCCCTTTCCTGCCATTCTCCCTTGCTTACAAGTCCTTTTCTCTGACTTTCCTCAAGACATTTTTCAGTGATGGATATTTTCAACTCTGCAGTTTTGTGAATTTTACTGCCCCTGAGTTCCATTGTTCAACTCGTGTTTATGGGAACTGGCCACAAAGCAGCGGGATTTCCTCAAGCCCTATACTGTTTCCATGGGCAACCCTAGCCTTTGGTCAATTCGTCTTCCTGATTGGAAATTAGAGTGACATGTGCCTGTCTGAACACCTAGGACTTGTCTCTCATTGTTCCTCATCCTTCCGCTTCATCCTCTGGACAAATTCCAAACTGTACGCAACAGGATGTTGACAGTGCTGACATCTCCAAGTGGGGAGACTGTTAGTAAAGACGCTGGAGGGGTGAACCCGAGCACCAGGAGATGAGGAGATGAGATGCCTTTTCCAAACTCTTCCCGATCAGACGGTATACCATCCTCTGGGTGTGACAGACATGTTTTAGCAGTAGGAAGAGTCCCATTCATGTAAGGAGAACACCAGGGCTTTTTCAAAATCAGTGTCTCCCCGAAACCCAAACTGGGGAATTTTTTAAGCTACGGCTACACATATGTTCATTAAGGGCCTTGGGAAGTAGGCAGAGTCCAAACTTTAGATGATTGAAGTCTTCAGGGTCAGAAGCACTCACCACCAGCTTCCCTTAGGCTACACTTTAACTGTCATTGATAGATGATGTCAATAAAAATATCTATTCTTTTTCAGATTATTTCCCCTTATAGGTTATTGCAAAATGTTGAGTGTAGTTCCCTGTGCTATACAGTAGTTCCTTGTTGATGATCTATTTTATACATAGCAGTGTGTATGTGTTCATTCCAAACTGTTAATTTATCCCTCCTCCCACCTTTCCCCTTTGGTAATAATAAATTATAAGATTTTATACTTCTCAGAAATGGGGGAGCTAAAAGAGAGGTATCATTTTCAATGGAAAAGCATTTAAAACAAGATTGAAGGTTTAACCAAGATTATTAGCTGTACATCCTTGGAAAGAAATCACTTCGTTTCTCTAATATTGACCTGACAAATAAGACAAACCTTTTCACTGAACTTGCTTATAAAAAGTGATGGAAATATCAAATGGAAGTGTTAAAAACATCTTATTTTACCCGAGCCTTATACACTGTTCTATGTTAACTACAGTTTGGCTCACACATCTGTTCATTGAGGTTACAATAGTCTCAATTTCTGTTACTGATCCTCCAGAGTGGACCCCAACAAGTGTCCCCCTGCCCAGTGTCATTGGGGCCAACAGATCGAGACTGAGTTTGGTTCACAAGCAAAGGAAACTTTATATTTTGATCAGAGAATGGAGAGGTGAGAGCATGCACTACCCCGTGGGCTGTGGGCTGGGCTGCTGTGTAGAGATCCTGTCAGAGTCAGTGGGAGGGAGGGAGGCGGCGGAGCTCTCGAGGGCCGGGTTGGCTGTAGCTCAGGCTCTATATCGTGGAGTCTGCACTGGGCCCCAGGAGCTGAGGTGTCGACCCAGCCATTCTGCACTAGGAAATCTGGTCTGAAGTGCCGGGTGTGGAACCTCTGCATGCGGGACCCTAGGAGCACGTGAAATTAGACAAAGCACAAAGGATAAAAAAGGTTAGACTTGACTTTATTGCCCAGATTCTATTTTTATCTCCCAGGGATTTTTAATGGGCTTTGCTGGGGACAAACCCCTCCTCTGCCTTTTGTCCCGTTCCTCATTCTTGGAGTGCTGAGGGTGCAGACCCTTCTTCTGTAACTGCTGAGTGCTGAGTTGGGAGCCCTCATACCCTGGGGCGAGGGTCAGAGCTTCTCCCCAGCAGCCTCCCGGTGACGTTGATTGTCCCCAGGACACCTGCCTCCCTGCTCGTCCACCTGAGCACCAGCATTGGAAGTGTTATAGATTCTAATGACCTTTAAGGGTCCAGGAAAGAGATGTGCAGAGACGCTGTGGGGGCCGGTTTCACCCCGCCCCACATTTGTTCGGCCACCTTAGGCTGACCGTCTCTGCCAGCCTAGATGCTCTGACCAGTAGTCTGCGCTTTCTTCAGTTAGGCCCCTGAATTAACGTACAAACAGCACCAGGTGTCAGAGCCCTGCCCGCTCAACTCCCAGACAGTCCAGGGTCAGTGGTGATCAAGGACCATGATGGCTACTGAGTCAACAGCCTTTTGAAGTAAACAGGAGTCCAGCCGGTCTTATTGGCCACCATCATCACGGTGTCTGTAGGCTTTTCTATGGTGACAGTGTGGTATACTGTTCCCCCGCCAAGATTATTAGCTCCCCTCTGGGTGCAGTAAGTCCTGCAAGCAGTAGTCTACTCTTTTGGGACACACTCTTGTTGTTTTATGAGAGAAACTCCAGGTCAAGTGATGTTCACACGAGTCGTCATGGTGCCCTGTTGCCCCCGGTTATCTCTCTGGATGTTGGAGTTGGAGGGCCTCCTCACTCGAGGTCGGTGTGCCCACGGAGCAAACCCTGCAACTTCAGGGCATGGTTGGTGGTTAGGATCACCACGTGGGGTCCTTTTCCCTTAGGAGGGAGGTGGCCTTTTGGGCTGCTGATTTCCAGGTTTTTAGATACCGCCAGTATCTTGGCCAGATGTGGCAGTGGGCCAAGCCCCTTGGTGACCGTAGTTTATCCTACCTGGATGGCATTCTTGCATTGTTCCATTTCAAGTGGTCCCAGTTTTTGCACTAATTCTCCAATGGCGATTCACCTTTCACCGGGAATGTAAAGGTCAAAGGGTTTAGCTAAATTAGGGAGTTCCAGGGCAAGGGTCTGAATTGACTGCTCTTTCCATTCTTGAAAGGCCACTTCTGGATTCTATTCAAAAGGATCATCATCTTTTCCTTTCAGTGTTTCATATAGAGGCCCAGCTAGTAGACTGTAGCTAGGGATCCAGAAGCAGCAAACCCTGGCCTCCCCAGGAACCCCTAAGCTGTCTTCTAGTTTTAGAAAGGGGTAAGGCTGAAAATGGTTTCTTCCCTTTCCTGGGATGGGCTTCTCTGACCTTCTGTGAGAATGAAGCCCAGGCAGGTCACCGCAGTCTGTGATATTTGAGCTTTTTCTTGGACAACTTCTATCCTTTATTGGCTTGGTAGTTCAGAGGTCTCCTTAGTAGGGCTGGTGATCAGAATGTCGTCTGCATATTGAAGGAGGGTTTCCTTTTCCAGAGGTAGAACTTTTAGGTCTTTAGCTAAGCTTTCCCCAAAGATGGTGTGGGAATTTTTGCACCCTTGGGGCCAGACGGCCCGGAAGTATTGTTTTAGTTGTATGTTGAGTCCTGCCACTCACAAGCCAAAATTTCTTGTGACTCTGGGACTAATGGAATACAAAAGAAGGCATCATTGAAGACTAATACAGAATACCATGTCCTGGTGGTTGGTAGAATGACCAGCAGGGTGTAGGAATTAGGAGCAACTGGAGGTATATCCTCGGTGGCTTCACTGACTGTCCTGACATCCTTTACCAGGTCCCCAGCAGCCCATGGGGCTCTCGTGGTCAGACCAATCCCAGAATATGGAGCTCACCTGGGCAGGTACCCCACCCCCACCCCAGCCCACGGGGCTCTCGTGGTCAGGCCCCTCCCAGGATACAGAGCTACCCTTGCAGGTACCGTGGCAGGGCTGGGCACACAGGAACCGTGCACATAGCCCTCATTGCAGAGCACCCCCAGCTCACCTGTCGCTCAGAGCTGACACAGAGCACCTCAGAGCAGGACTTGAACTAACAAACAGCAGCTGCGACAGGTCTGTGACCCTGGGCATCACTCCGTGAGGCCTCCCTCCACCTGGTCTTCCAGAGACTTCCACTGCACCCGGGGCACCAGGCCTCTGTCTCCAACCACCACCCACCCCTCCTCTCCCTGACTCCTGGGTTCCTCTCATTAGGAGAGGGTTTTCTTGAAGTTGTCTCCCACTCATGGGCCAGATAAAATGATTAGAAAACAAGCCAAAGCTGCAGCCCCTTGTCTATCCTGACTCTCAGGAGCCCACACCTGTTCCTTGGACCTGGCCGGTTCAGCAAGTTCCATTTTCTGCAACTGTGAGCCCCTGAGGGGTGATGATTGGCTGACCTGGGCAGCCTTACCGTGCCGGCCAGCCCTCCCCAGGTGTGCCTGGGTTGAGATCAATATAAATACCACTCCAGGCAGCAAGAGCCCCTGCAGCCGTGCCTGACGCCATTTTCTCTGCCCTGTCAGCAGTCTCGGGGCTGGGCTGGTGGGAGGGAGTGAGAGGCCACGGCTTTGTGGGTGGCCCAGTGTGAGTGGGGCTCTGCTGGACTTTCTGCAGCAGTTGCCAGGCTGCCACCTGCTAAAGAAGAGGGTGTGTCACCCATACCTGCTGCTGGAATTTCTCCCTGGGCAGAGGTGAGGAAGGAAAAAAGCAGTGGGGGCAGGGACAGGACGGGTATCTCAGGCAGGGAAATGGAAATCTTCCAGAAGAGCACCCAGGGCCAGGACCATCCTGGCTGGCCTGCAGGCACCAAGTCGGCCGGCATGCTGTCACTCGTGTGGCTCTATGGCCCTTCCTCTAGGCTTTCAAGTCCTTGTATATATTCAGGTGTTTTACCTGGGACGGGTGGGAATAGTTCAGCAGCAACTGGCCTGGGGCTCAGCTCACGTTTACTCACAGATGCCTCGGCACGGTGCCCCAGCTTTGCAATGAGGACGCTTGTTGCGTGGGGGCTGCTGGCTGAATGGGAGACGATTCCCCACCACTGACCAACTTCAGAATTGTTTACAACTGGAGCAAGTGCCCTGATACGGTTTTCCTCTGTGGAACTGGTGGGTTCTGTGTTTTTTTTCTCTTTTTCGTTTTTGGTTCAAGGTAGATTTTATTCCTCTTTTTTGTATTTACAGATATAAGCATGGAAATAATTTATTCATATAAATACATGTATGTGCAGGGAATAATTGTTTTTTCTGTTTTATTTTTTAAATTTTATTTCTTTTTAATTTTGAATTTTATTTTATATTTTTATACAGCAGGTTCTTATTGGTTATCTATTTTATACATATAAATGTATACATGCCAATCCCAGTCTCTCAACTCCTCCCACCACCACCCCCCCAACAGCTTTCCCCCCTTGTTGTCCATACGTTTGTTGTCTACATCTGTTGCTCTGTTTATGCCTTGCAAAATGGTTAATCTGTACAGTTTTTCTAGGTTCCACATATATGCATGAATATACAAGATTTGTTTTTCTCTTTCTGACTTACTTCACTCTGTATGACAGTCTCTAGATCCATCGACGTCTCTACAAATGACCCAATTTCATTCCT
This sequence comes from Tursiops truncatus, assembly GCF_011762595.2. Taxonomy (NCBI): domain Eukaryota; kingdom Metazoa; phylum Chordata; class Mammalia; order Artiodactyla; family Delphinidae; genus Tursiops; species Tursiops truncatus. The sequence goes on from NW_022983209.1 coordinate 16,287, forward strand.
TTTCATGGCTTAGTAATATTCCATTTTATATATGTACCACAGCTTTATGCATTCGTCTGTCTGTGGGCATTTAGGTTGCTTCCATTACCTCGATATTGTAAATAGTGATGCAATGAACATTGCGGTGAATGACTCTTTTTGATTTATGGTTTTGTCTGGGTATATGTCCAGTACTGGGATTGCTGTATCATATGGTAATTCTATTGTTAGTTTCTTAAGAAATTCCATATTGTTCTCCATAATGACTGTATCAATTTATATTCCCAACAATAGTGGAAGAGGGTTCCTTTTCTCCACACCCTTTCCAGCATTTTTTGTTTGTAGATTTTCTATGATGCCTATTCTACCAGGTGTGAGGTGATACCTCATTGTTGAATCCATTTCGTTGAGCAAAGGGTAGCTCTGGTCTATTACATATTTGGCTTATGGAACGGTATCTGTGCTAATTTCAAACTCTGCTTTTATGCAGCACCCCAACTCACCTTCCCCCTTAAGCAGGCATAAGTTGGTTTTCTAAACTTGAGACCCTGTTCTGTTTTGTAATTCAGTTCATGTGTAGCCAAGTTCACATTCCGTGTATTAGTGATACCTTATGATGTTTCTTTTTCTGTGTGACTTATTTCACTTAGAATCATCGTGCCTCAATCCACTCATTATGCTGGTACGGGCCTGGTGACATAGATTTCATTGCTGAGTGGTATTCTGTTGTACATAAGTACCGCAACTTCTTTATCCATTATTTGCTCTCTGGGATATTTAACTTGTGCCGTAGAAGAGATTCCTGTAAAAAGAGCCGTCCCAAATTTTGGGGTTGCTGTGTCTTTTTGATATTAATTTCCCTAAGCTATAGGACCATAAGTGGAAGTGCCCTAGGCTCTGTTGCTTTGTTTTTTAGATGTTTCAGGAAACACCATACACTTCTCCCGAGTGTCTGTTGGCAATTTACATCCCGCCCATCAGCATAACAAGGCTCCCAGTTCTCCATGGCCTGTCCTGCCTTTCTGGATTTTACACTTTATTCAGATGGCCCTTTTGACCGGGGGGAAGTGAGACTTCATTGTAGTGCAGATTTCCTTTGCAAGCTTGCTTGGTTGGCCAAAAAGGGCGTATGCGTTTTTTCCTGAATATATTCAGGAAAAAACGCATACGCCCTTTTTGGCCAAGTGCATCATTGTGGACGTTCTGCCTCTTTTCCTATGCTTTCAATGCAATTCCAGTCTACCTCCTGAAATCGGTTTCCTGCAATTCTGCCCCGCTTTCAAGTCCTCTTGGCAGCCTTACTTCAGTCTATTTTTGGACGATAGCTGTCATTTATAACTCTGCAGGTTTGTGAATTACAGTGCCCCTGAGCTCCTTTCTTCAACTCGCTTTCTTGTGAGCCTGGCCGCAACACCGCAGGATGGCTTCAGGCCCTAATCTGGTTCCGGCACGGCACGCTGAGCCTTTGGTTAATTCCTCTTCCTGGTGGGAAATGAGAGTTAAATTTGCCCGTCCAGACACCTCCAGCTAGTCTCTCATTGGTTCTCGCTATTCCTGTTCATCTTCCGCAGAAATTGCAAACTGGGCCAAACAGGAGGTTAAAGGCGACTGACTCTCCAAGTCGGGAGAGTGTTAGTAAAGCGTCTGGAATGTTGCACCCGAGTACCAGGGGAGGAAAACTGAGACATATTTGAACACGTCTCCCGATTCACACTGGTTGATCATACTCTGGGTTCCACATGCATGTTTTAGCTGAAGGAAGAATACCTTAAACCTGGAGAGTTGAGACCCGTGGAATGGGTACCATGCAATATGACTTCAAAGGGTCTTCATTTGCTCACCGAACCTCTCCAATCCTATCACTGCTGCGTTTATGCCCCTGTACACATGCTTGATTCTCTTTCGGAGACATAGCAATCCATAGGTTTTAAGATACTTACTAGTCAGGTACATTCTTAGGCGTTTAATATGGGGTGTTGAGTCCATTTCGTTGAGCAAGGAGTAGCTCTTGTCTATTCCATATTTGGCTTAAGGAACTTTATCTGTGCTCATTTCAATCTCTGGTTTTATGCAGCACCCCAACTCACCTTTACCCTTAAGCAAGCATAAGTTGGTTTTCTAAATTTGAGACCCTGTTCTGTTTTGTAATTCAGTTCCTGTGTAGCCAAGTTTACATTCCGTGTATTAGTGATATTTTTTGATGTTTCTTTTTCTGTGTGACTTATTTCAGTTAGAATCATCATACCTGAATCCACTCATTATGCTGCTAAGGGCCTGATGACATAGATTTCATTGCTGAGTGATATTGCATTGTACGTGAGTACCACAACTTCTTTATCCATTTTTCACTTTCTGTGATATTGAACTTGTACGGTAAACGAGGTTCTTGTAAACAGAGGCGTCCCAAACTTTGGGGTGGCTGTGTCTTTTTGATTTTAATTTCCCTAAGCTATAGGACCATAAGTGGAAGTGCCCTAGGCTCTGTTGCTTTGTTTTTTAGATGTTTCAGGAAACACCATACACTTCTCCCAGTGTCTGTTGGCAATTTACATCCCGCCCATCAGCATAACAAGGCTCCCAGTTCTCCATGGCCTGTCCTGCCTTTCTGGATTTTACACTTTTTCAGATGGCCCTTTTGACCGGGGGGAAGTGAGACTTCATTGTAGTGCAGATTTCCTTTGCAAGCTTGCTTGGTTGGCCAAAAAGGGCGTATGCGTTTTTTCCTGAATATATTCAGGAAAAAACGCATACGCCCTTTTTGGCCAAGTGCATCATTGTGGACGTTCTGCCTCTTTTCCTATGCTTTCAATGCAATTCCAGTCTACCTCCTGAAATCGGTTTCCTGCAATTCTGCCCCGCTTTCAAGTCCTCTTGGCAGCCTTACTTCAGTCTATTTTGGACGATAGCTGTCATTTATAACTCTGCAGGTTTGTGAATTACAGTGCCCCTGAGCTCCTTTCTTCAACTCGCTTTCTTGTGAGCTGGCCGCAACACCGCAGGATGGCTTCAGGCCCTAATCTGGTTCCGGCACGGCACGCTGAGCCTTTGGTTAATTCCTCTTCCTGGTGGGAAATGAGAGTTAAATTTGCCCGTCCAGACACCTCCAGCTAGTCTCTCATTGGTTCTCGCTATTCCTGTTCATCTTCCGCAGAAATTGCAAACTGGGCCAAACAGGAGGTTAAAGGGCCTGACTCTCCAAGTGGGGAGAGTGTTAGTAAAGCGTCTGGAATGTTGCACCCGAGTACCAGGGGAGGAAAACTGAGACATATTTGAACACGTCTCCCGATCACATGGTTGATCATACTCTGGGTTCCACATGCATGTTTTAGCTGAAGGAAGAATACCTTAAAACCTGGAGTAGTTGAGACCCGTGGAATGGGTACCATGCAATATGACTTCAAAGGGTCTTCATTTGCTCACCGAACCTCTCCAATCCTATCACTGCTGCGTTTATGCCCCTGTACACATGCTTGATTCTCTTTCGGAGACATAGCAATCCATAGGTTTTAAGATACTTACTAGTCAGGTACATTCTTAGGCGTTTAATATGGGGTGTTGAGTCCATTTCGTTGAGCAAGGAGTAGCTCTTGTCTATTCCATATTTGGCTTAAGGAACTTTATCTGTGCTCATTTCAATCTCTGGTTTTATGCAGCACCCCAACTCACCTTTACCCTTAAGCAAGCATAAGTTGGTTTTCTAAATTTGAGACCCTGTTCTGTTCTGTAATTCAGTTCCTGTGTAGCCAAGTTTACATTCCGTGTATTACTGATATCTTATGATGTTTCTTTTTCTGTGTGACTTATTTCAGTTAGAATCATCATACCTGAATCCACTCATTGTGCTGCTAAGGGCCTGATGACACAGATTTCATTGCTGAGTGATATTGCTTTGTAAGTAAATACCACAACTTCTTTATCCATTTTTCACTTTCTGCGATGTTGAACTTGTACTGTAAACGAGGTTCTTGTAAACAGAGCCGTTCCAAACTTTGGGGTGGCTGTGTCTTTTTGATTTTAATTTCCCTAAGCTATAGGACCATAAGTGGAAGTGCCCTAGGCTCTGTTGCTTTGTTTTTTAGATGTTTCAGGAAACACCATACACTTCTCCCGAGTGTCTGTTGGCAATTTACATCCCGCCCATCAGCATAACAAGGCTCCCAGTTCTCCATGGCCTGTCCTGCCTTTCTGGATTTTACACTTTTTTCAGATGGCCCTTTTGACCGGGGGAAGTGAGACTTCATTGTAGTGCAGATTTCCTTTGCAAGCTTGCTTGGTTGGCCAAAAAGGGCGTATGCGTTTTTTCCTGAATATATTCAGGAAAAAACGCATACGCCCTTTTTGGCCAAGTGCATCATTGTGGACGTTCTGCCTCTTTTCCTATGCTTTCAATGCAATTCCAGTCTACCTCCTGAAATCGGTTTCCTGCAATTCTGCCCCGCTTTCAAGTCCTCTTGGCAGCCTTACTTCAGTCTATTTTGGACGATAGCTGTCATTTATAACTCTGCAGGTTTGTGAATTACAGTGCCCCTGAGCTCCTTTCTTCAACTCGCTTTCTTGTGACCTGGCCGCAACACCGCAGGATGGCTTCAGGCCCTAATCTGGTTCCGGCACGGCACGCTGAGCCTTTGGTTAATTCCTCTTCCTGGTGGGAAATGAGAGTTAAATTTGCCCGTCCAGACACCTCCAGCTAGTCCTCTCATTGGTTCTCGCTATTCCTGTTCATCTTCCGCAGAAATTGCAAACTGGGCCAAACAGGAGGTTAAAGGGACTGACTCTCCAAGTGGGGAGAGTGTTAGTAAAGCGTCTGGAATGTTGCACCCGAGTACCAGGGGAGGAAAACTGAGACATATTTGAACACGTCTCCCGATCACATGGTTGATCATACTCTGGTTTCCACATGCATGTTTTAGCTGAAGGAAGAATACCTTAAACCTGGGTAGTTGAAACCCGTGGAATGGGTACCATGCAATATGACTTCAAAGGGTCTTCATTTGCTCACCGAACCTCTCCAATCCTATCACTGCTGCGTTTATGCCCCTGTACACATGCTTGATTCTCTTTCGGAGACATAGCAATCCATAGGTTTTAAGATACTTACTAGTCAGGTACATTCTTAGGCGTTTAATATGCGGTGTTGAGTCCATTTCGTTGAGCAAGGAGTAGCTCTTGTCTATTCCATATTTGGCTTAAGGAACTTTATCTGTGCTCATTTCAATCTCTGGTTTTATGCAGCACCCCAACTCACCTTTACCCTTAAGCAAGCATAAGTTGGTTTTCTAAATTTGAGACCCTGTTCTGTTCTGTAATTCAGTTCCTGTGTAGCCAAGTTTACATTCCGTGTATTACTGATATCTTATGATGTTTCTTTTCTGTGTGACTTATTTCAGTTAGAATCATCATACCTGAATCCACTCATTGTGCTGCTAAGGGCCTGATGACACAGATTTCATTGCTGAGTGATATTGCTTTGTAAGTAATACCACAACTTCTTTATCCATTTTTCACTTTCTGCGATGTTGAACTTGTACTGTAACGAGGTTCTTGTAAACAGAGCCGTTCCAAACTTTGGGGTGGCTGTGTCTTTTTGATTTTAATTTCCCTAAGCTATAGGGACCATAAGTGGAAGTGCCCTAGGCTCTGTTGCTTTGTTTTTTAGATGTTTCAGGAAACACCATACACTTCTCCCGAGTGTCTGTTGGCAATTTACATCCCGCCCATCAGCATAACAAGGCTCCCAGTTCTCCATGGCCTGTCCTGCCTTTCTGGATTTTACACTTTTTTCAGATGGCCCTTTTGACCGGGGGGAAGTGAGACTTCATTGTAGTGCAGATTTCCTTTGCAAGCTTGCTTGGTTGGCCAAAAAGGGCGTATGCGTTTTTCCTGAATATATTCAGGAAAAAACGCATACGCCCTTTTTGGCCAAGTGCATCATTGTGGACGTTCTGCCTCTTTTCCTATGCTTTCAATGCAATTCCAGTCTACCTCCTGAAATCGGTTTCCTGCAATTCTGCCCCGCTTTCAAGTCCTCTTGGCAGCCTTACTTCAGTCTATTTTTGGACGATAGCTGTCATTATAACTCTGCAGGTTTGTGAATTACAGTGCCCCTGAGCTCCTTTCTTCAACTCGCTTTCTTGTGACCTGGCCGCAACACCGCAGGATGGCTTCAGGCCCTAATCTGGTTCCGGCACGGCACGCTGAGCCTTTGGTTAATTCCTCTTCCTGGTGGGAAATGAGAGTTAAATTTGCCCGTCCAGACACCTCCAGCTAGCCTCTCATTGGTTCTCGCTATTCCTGTTCATCTTCCGCAGAAATTGCAAACTGGGCCAAACAGGAGGTTAAAGGGACTGACTCTCCAAGTCGGGAGAGTGTTAGTAAAGCGTCTGGAATGTTGCACCCGAGTACCAGGGGAGGAAAACTGAGACATATTTGAACACGTCTCCCGATCACATGGTTGATCATACTCTGGGTTCCACATGCATGTTTTAGCTGAAGGAAGAATACCTTAAACCTGGAGAGTTAAGACCCGTGTAATGGGTACCATGCAATATGACTTCAAAGGGTCTTCATTTGCTCACCGAACCTCTCCAATCCTATCACTGCTGCGTTTATGCCCCTGTACACATGCTTGATTCTCTTTCGGAGACATAGCAATCCATAGGTTTTAAGATACTTACTAGTCAGGTACATTCTTAGGCGTTTAATATGGCGGTGTTGAGTCCATTTCGTTGAGCAAGGAGTAGCTCTTGTCTATTCCATATTTGGCTTAAGGAACTTTATCTGTGCTCATTTCAATCTCTGGTTTTATGCAGCACCCCAACTCACCTTTCCCCTTAAGCAAGCATAAGTTGGTTTTCTAAATTTGAGACCCTGTTCTTTTCTGTAATTCAGTTCCTGTGTAGCCAAGTTTACATTCCGTGTATTACTGATATCTTATGATGTTTCTTTTTCTGTGTGACTTATTTCAGTTAGAATCATCATACCTGAATCCACTCATTGTGCTGCTAAGGGCCTGATGACACAGATTTCATTGCTGAGTGATATTGCTTTGTAAGTAATTACCACAACTTCTTTATCCATTTTTCACTTTCTGCGATGTTGAACTTGTACTGTAAACGAGGTTCTTGTAAACAGAGGCGTCCCAAACTTTGGGGTGGCTGTGTCTTTTTGATTTTAATTTCCCTAAGCTATAGGACCATAAGTGGAAGTGCCCTAGGCTCTGTTGCTTTGTTTTTTAGATGTTTCAGGAAACACCATACACTTCTCCTGAGTGTCTGTTGGCAATTTACATCCCGCCCATCAGCATAACAAGGCTCCCAGTTCTCCATGGCCTGTCCTGCCTTTCTGGATTTTACACTTTTTTCAGATGGCCCTTTTGACCGGGGGGAAGTGAGACTTCATTGTAGTGCAGATTTCCTTTGCAAGCTTGCTTGGTTGGCCAAAAAGGGCGTATGCGTTTTTTCCTGAATATATTCAGGAAAAAACGCATACGCCCTTTTTGGCCAAGTGCATCATTGTGGACGTTCTGCCTCTTTTCCTATGCTTTCAATGCAATTCCAGTCTACCTCCTGAAATCGGTTTCCTGCAATTCTGCCCCGCTTTCAAGTCCTCTTGGCAGCCTTACTTCAGTCTATTTTTGGACGATAGCTGTCATTTATAACTCTGCAGGTTTGTGAATTACAGTGCCCCTGAGCTCCTTTCTTCAACTCGCTTTCTTGTGAGCTGGCCGCAACACCGCAGGATGGCTTCAGGCCCTAATCTGGTTCCGGCACGGCACGCTGAGCCTTTGGTTAATTCCTCTTCCTGGTGGAAATGAGAGTTAAATTTGCCCGTCCAGACACCTCCAGCTAGTCTCTCATTGGTTCTCGCTATTCCTGTTCATCTTCCGCAGAAATTGCAAACTGGGCCAAACAGGAGGTTAAAGGGACTGACTCTCCAAGTCGGGGAGAGTGTTAGTAAAGCGTCTGGAATGTTGCACCCGAGTACCAGGGTACGACAACTGAGACATGTTTGAACACGTCTCCCGATCACATGGTTGATCATACTCTGGGTTCCACATGCATGTTTTAGCTGAAGGAAGAATACCTTAAAACCTGGAGAGTTGAGAACCCGTGGAATGGGTACCATGCAATATGACTTCAAAGGGTCTTCATTTGCTCACCGAACCTCTCCAATCCTATCACTGCTGCGTTTTTGCCCCTGTACACATGCTTGATTCTTTTTCGGAGACATAGCAATCCATAGGTTTTAAGATACTTACTAGTCAGGTACATTCTTAGGCGTTTAATATGCGGTGTTGAGTCCATTTCGTTGAGCAAGGAGTAGCTCTTGTCTATTCCATATTTGGCTTAAGGAACTTTATCTGTGCTCATTTCAATCTCTGGTTTTATGCAGCACCCCAACTCACCCTTTACCCTTAAGCAAGCATAAGTTGTTTTCTAAATTTGAGACCCTGTTCTGTTCTGTAATTCAGTTCCTGTGTAGCCAAGTTTACATTCCGTGTATTACTGATATCTTATGATGTTTCTTTTTCTGTGTGACTTATTTCAGTTAGAATCATCATACCTGAATCCACTCATTGTGCTGCTAAGGGCCTGATGACACAGATTTCATTGCTGAGTGATATTGCTTTGTAAGTAAATACCACAACTTCTTTATCCATTTTTCACTTTCTGCGATGTTGAACTTGTACTGTAAACGAGGTTCTTGTAAACAGAGCCGTTCCAAACTTGGGGTGGCTGTTGTCTTTTTGATTTTAATTTCCCTAAGCTATAGGACCATAAGTGGAAGTGCCCTAGGCTCTGTTGCTTTGTTTTTTAGATGTTTCAGGAAACACCATACACTTCTCCCGAGTGGTTGTTGGCAATTTACATCCCCGCCCATCAGCATAACAAGGCTCCCAGTTCTCCATGGCCTGTCCTGCCTTTCTGGATTTACACTTTTTCAGATGGCCCTTTTGACCGGGGGGAAGTGAGACTTCATTGTAGTGCAGATTTCCTTTGCAAGCTTGCTTGGTTGGCCAAAAAGGGCGTATGCGTTTTTTCCTGAATATATTCAGGAAAAAACGCATACGCCCTTTTTGGCCAAGTGCATCATTGTGGACGTTCTGCCTCTTTTCCTATGCTTTCAATGCAATTCCAGTCTACCTCCTGAAATCGGTTTCCTGCAATTCTGCCCCGCTTTCAATTCCTCTTGGCAGCCTTACTTCAGTCTATTTTTGGACGATAGCTGTCATTTATAACTCTGCAGGTTTGTGAATTACAGTGCCCCTGAGCTCCTTTCTTCAACTCGCTTTCTTGTGAGCTGGCCGCAACACCGCAGGATGGCTTCAGGCCCTAATCTGGTTCCGGCACGGCACGCTGAGCCTTTGGTTAATTTCCTCTTCCTGGTGGGAAATGAGAGTTAAATTTGCCCGTCCAGACACCTCCAGCTAGTCTCTCATTGGTTCTCGCTATTCCTGTTCATCTTCCGCAGAAATTGCAAACTGGGCCAAACAGGAGGTTAAAGGGACTGACTCTCCAAGTCGGGAGAGTGTTAGTAAAGCGTCTGGAATGTTGCACCCGAGTACCAGGGGAGGAAAACTGAGACATATTTGAACACGTCTCCCGATCACATGGTTGATCATACTCTGGTTCCACATGCATGTTTTAGCTGAAGGAAGAATACCTTAAACCTGGAGTAGTTGAAGACCCGTGTAATGGGTACCATGCAATATGACTTCAAAGGGTCTTCATTTGCTCACCGAACCTCTCCAATCCTATCACTGCTGCGTTTATGCCCCTGTACACATGCTTGATTCTCTTTCGGAGACATAGCAATCATAGGTTTTAAGATACTTACTAGTCAGGTACATTCTTAGGCGTTTAATATGGCGGTGTTGAGTCCATTTCGTTGAGCAAGGAGTAGCTCTTGTCTATTCCATATTTGGCTTAAGGAACTTTATCTGTGCTCATTTCAATCTCTGGTTTTATGCAGCACCCCAACTCACCTTTACCCTTAAGCAAGCATAAGTTGGTTTTCTAAATTTGAGACCCTGTTCTGTTCTGTAATTCAGTTCCTGTGTAGCCAAGTTTACATTCCGTGTATTACTGATATCTTATGATGTTTCTTTTTCTGTGTGACTTATTTCAGTTAGAATCATCATACCTGAATCCACTCATTGTGCTGCTAAGGGCCTGATGACATAGATTTCATTGCTGAGTGATATTGCTTTGTAAGTAAATACCACAACTTCTTTATCCATTTTTCACTTTCTGCGATGTTGAACTTGTACTGTAAACGAGGTTCTTGTAAACAGAGGCCGTTCCAAACTTTGGGGTGGCTGTGTCTTTTTGATTTTAATTTCCTAAGCTATAGGACCATAAGTGGAAGTGCCCTAGGCTCTGTTGCTTTGTTTTTTAGATGTTTCAGGAAACACCATACACTTCTCCCGAGTGGTTGTTGGCAATTTACATCCCGCCCATCAGCATAACAAGGCTCCCAGTTCTCCATGGCCTGTCCTGCCTTTTCTGGATTTTACACTTTTTTCAGATGGCCCTTTTGACCGGGGGGAAGTGAGACTTCATTGTAGTGCAGATTTCCTTTGCAAGCTTGCTTGGTTGGCCAAAAAGGGCGTATGCGTTTTTTCCTGAATATATTCAGGAAAAACGCATACGCCCTTTTTGGCCAAGTGCATCATTGTGGACGTTCTGCCTCTTTTCCTATGCTTTCAATGCAATTCCAGTCTACCTCCTGAAATCGGTTTCCTGCAATTCTGCCCCGCTTTCAAGTCCTCTTGGCAGCCTTACTTCAGTCTATTTTTGGACGATAGCTGTCATTTATAACTCTGCAGGTTTGTGAATTACAGTGCCCCTGAGCTCCTTTCTTCAACTCGCTTTCTTGTGACCTGGCCGCAACACCGCAGGATGGCTTCAGGCCCTAATCTGGTTCCGGCACGGCACGCTGAGCCTTTGGTTAATTCCTCTTCCTGGTGGGAAATGAGAGTTAAATTTGCCCGTCCAGACACCTCCAGCTAGTCTCTCATTGGTTCTCGCTATTCCTGTTCATCTTCCGCAGAAATTGCAAACTGGGCCAAACAGGAGGTTAAAGGGACTGACTCTCCAAGTGGGGAGAGTGTTAGTAAAGCGTCTGGAATGTTGCACCCGAGTACCAGGGGAGGAAAACTGAGACATATTTGAACACGTCTCCCGATCACATGGTTGATCATACTCTAGGTTCCACATGCATGTTTTAGCTGAAGGAAGAATACCTTAAACCTGGGTAGTTGAAACCCGTGGAATGGGTACCATGCAATATGACTTCAAAGGGTCTTCATTTGCTCACCGAACCTCTCCAATCCTATCACTGCTGCGTTTATGCCCCTGTACACATGCTTGATTCTCTTTCGGAGACATAGCAATCCATAGGTTTTAAGATACTTACTAGTCAGGTACATTCTTAGGCGTTTAATATGCGGTGTTGAGTCCATTTCGTTGAGCAAGGAGTAGCTCTTGTCTATTCCATATTTGGCTTAAGGAACTTTATCTGTGCTCATTTCAATCTCTGGTTTTATGCAGCACCCCAACTCACCTTTCCCCTTAAGCAAGCATAAGTTGGTTTTCTAAATTTGAGACCCTGTTCTGTTCTGTAATTCAGTTCCTGTGTAGCCAAGTTTACATTCCGTGTATTACTGATATCTTATGATGTTTCTTTTTCTGTGTGACTTATTTCAGTTAGAATCATCATACCTGAATCCACTCATTGTGCTGCTAAGGGCCTGATGACACAGATTTCATTGCTGAGTGATATTGCTTTGTAAGTAAATACCACAACTTCTTTATCCATTTTTCACTTTCTGCGATGTTGAACTTGTACTGTAAACGAGGTTCTTGTAAACAGAGGCGTCCCAAACTTTGGGGTGGCTGTGTCTTTTTGATTTTAATTTCCCTAAGCTATAGGACCATAAGTGGAAGTGCCCTAGGCTCTGTTGCTTTGTTTTTTAGATGTTTCAGGAAACACCATACACTTCTCCCGAGTGTCTGTTGGCAATTTACATCCCGCCCATCAGCATAACAAGGCTCCCAGTTCTCCATGGCCTGTCCTGCCTTTCTGGATTTTACACTTTTTTCAGATGGCCCTTTTGACCGGGGGAAGTGAGACTTCATTGTAGTGCAGATTTCCTTTGCAAGCTTGCTTGGTTGGCCAAAAAGGGCGTATGCGTTTTTTCCTGAATATATTCAGGAAAAAACGCATACGCCCTTTTTGGCCAAGTGCATCATTGTGGACGTTCTGCCTCTTTTCCTATGCTTTCAATGCAATTCCAGTCTACCTCCTGAAATCGGTTTCCTGCAATTCTGCCCCGCTTTCAAGTCCTCTTGGCAGCCTTACTTCAGTATATTTTTGGACGATAGCTGTCATTTATAACTCTGCAGGTTTGTGAATTACAGTGCCCCTGAGCTCCTTTCTTCAACTCGCTTTCTTTTGAGCTGGCCGCAACACCGCAGGATGGCTTCAGGCCCTAATCTGGTTCCGGCACGGCACGCTGAGCCTTTGGTTATTTCCTCTTCCTGGTGGGAAATGAGAGTTAAATTTGCCCGTCCAGACACCTCCAGCTAGTCTCTCATTGGTTCTCGCTATTCCTGTTCATCTTCCGCAGAAATTGCAAACTGGGCCAAACAGGAGGTTAAAGGCGCTGACTCTCCAAGTGGGGAGAGTGTTAGTAAAGCGTCTGGAATGTTGCACCCGAGTACCAGGGGAGGAAAACTGAGACATATTTGAACACGTCTCCCGATCACATGGTTGATCATACTCTGGGTTCCACATGCATGTTTTAGCTGAAGGAAGAATACCTTAAACCTGGGTAGTTGAAACCCGTGGAATGGGTACCATGCAATATGACTTCAAAGGGTCTTCATTTGCTCACCGAACCTCTCCAATCCTATCACTGCTGCGTTTATGCCCCTGTACACATGCTTGATTCTCTTTCGGAGACATAGCAATCCATAGGTTTTAAGATACTTACTAGTCAGGTACATTCTTAGGCGTTTAATATGCGGTGTTGAGTCCATTTCGTTGAGCAAGGAGTAGCTCTTGTCTATTCCATATTTGGCTTAAGGAACTTTATCTGTGCTCATTTCAATCTCTGGTTTTATGCAGCACCCCAACTCACCTTTCCCCTTAAGCAAGCATAAGTTGGTTTTCTAAATTTGAGACCCTGTTCTGTTCTGTAATTCAGTTCCTGTGTAGCCAAGTTTACATTCCGTGTATTACTGATATCTTATGATGTTTCTTTTTCTGTGTGACTTATTTCAGTTAGAATCATCATACCTGAATCCACTCATTGTGCTGCTAAGGGCCTGATGACATAGATTTCATTGCTGAGTGATATTGCTTTGTAAGTAAATACCACAACTTCTTTATCCATTTTTCACTTTCTGCGATGTTGAACTTGTACTGTAAACGAGGTTCTTGTAAACAGAGGCGTCCCAAACTTTGGGGTGGCTGTGTCTTTTTGATTTTAATTTCCCTAAGCTATAGGACCATAAGTGGAAGTGCCCTAGGCTCTGTTGCTTTGTTTTTTAGATGTTTCAGGAAACACCATACACTTCTCCCGAGTGTCTGTTGGCAATTTACATCCCGCCCATCAGCATAACAAGGCTCCCAGTTCTCCATGGCCTGTCCTGCCTTTCTGGATTTTACACTTTTTTCAGATGGCCCTTTTGACCGGGGGGAAGTGAGACTTCATTGTAGTGCAGATTTCCTTTGCAAGCTTGCTTGGTTGGCCAAAAAGGGCGTATGCGTTTTTTCCTGAATATATTCAGGAAAAAACGCATACGCCCTTTTTGGCCAAGTGCATCATTGTGGACGTTCTGCCTCTTTTCCTATGCTTTCAATGCAATTCCAGTCTACCTCCTGAAATCGGTTTCCTGCAATTCTGCCCCGCTTTCAAGTCCTCTTGGCAGCCTTACTTCAGTCTATTTTTGGACGATAGCTGTCATTTATAACTCTGCAGGTTTGTGAATTACAGTGCCCCTGAGCTCCTTTCTTCAACTCGCTTTCTTGTGACCTGGCCGCAACACCGCAGGATGGCTTCAGGCCCTAATCTGGTTCCGGCACGGCACGCTGAGCCTTTGGTTAATTCCTCTTCCTGGTGGGAAATGAGAGTTAAATTTGCCCGTCCAGACACCTCCAGCTAGTCTCTCATTGGTTCTCGCTATTCCTGTTCATCTTCCGCAGAAATTGCAAACTGGGCCAAACAGGAGGTTAAAGGGACTGACTCTCCAAGTGGGGAGAGTGTTAGTAAAGCGTCTGGAATGTTGCACCCGAGTACCAGGGGAGGAAAACTGAGACATATTTGAACACGTCTCCCGATCACATGGTTGATCATACTCTGGGTTCCACATGCATGTTTTAGCTGAAGGAAGAATACCTTAAACCTGGGTGTTGAACCCGTGGAATGGGTACCATGCAATATGACTTCAAAGGGTCTTCATTTGCTCACCGAACCTCTCCAATCCTATCACTGCTGCGTTTATGCCCCTGTACACATGCTTGATTCTCTTTTGGAGACATAGCAATCCATAGGTTTTAAGATACTTACTAGTCAGGTACATTCTTAGGCGTTTAATATGCGGTGTTGAGTCCATTTCGTTGAGCAAGGAGTAGCTCTTGTCTATTCCATATTTGGCTTAAGGAACTTTATCTGTGCTCATTTCAATCTCTGGTTTTATGCAGCACCCCAACTCACCTTTCCCTTAAGCAAGCATAAGTTGGTTTTCTAAATTTGAGACCCTGTTCTGTTCTGTAATTCAGTTCCTGTGTAGCCAAGTTTACATTCCGTGTATTACTGATATCTTATGATGTTTCTTTTTCTGTGTGACTTATTTCAGTTAGAATCATCATACCTGAATCCACTCATTGTGCTGCTAAGGGCCTGATGACATAGATTTCATTGCTGAGTGATATTGCTTTGTAAGTAAATACCACAACTTCTTTATCCATTTTTCACTTTCTGCGATGTTGAACTTGTACTGTAAACGAGGTTCTTGTAAACAGAGGCGTCCCAAACTTTGGGGTGGCTGTGTCTGTTTGATTTTAATTTCCCTAAGCTATAGGACCATAAGTGGAAGTGCCCTAGGCTCTGTTGCTTTGTTTTTTAGATGTTTCAGGAAACACCATACACTTCTCCCGAGTGTCTGTTGGCAATTTACATCCCGCCCATCAGCATAACAAGGCTCCCAGTTCTCCATGGCCTGTCCTGCCTTTCTGGATTTTACACTTTTTTCAGATGGCCCTTTTGACCGGGGGGAAGTGAGACTTCATTGTAGTGCAGATTTCCTTTGCAAGCTTGCTTGGTTGGCCAAAAAGGGCGTATGCGTTTTTTCCTGAATATATTCAGGAAAAAACGCATACGCCCTTTTTGGCCAAGTGCATCATTGTGGACGTTCTGCCTCTTTTCCTATGCTTTCAATGCAATTCCAGTCTACCTCCTGAAATCGGTTTCCTGCAATTCTGCCCCGCTTTCAAGTCCTCTTGGCAGCCTTACTTCAGTCTATTTTTGGACGATAGCTGTCATTTATAACTCTGCAGGTTTGTGAATTACAGTGCCCCTGAGCTCCTTTCTTCAACTCGCTTTCTTGTGAGCTGGCCGCAACACCGCAGGATGGCTTCAGGCCCTAATCTGGTTCCGGCACGGCACGCTGAGCCTTTGGTTAATTCCTCTTCCTGGTGGGAAATGAGAGTTAAATTTGCCCGTCCAGACACCTCCAGCTAGTCTCTCATTGGTTCTCGCTATTCCTGTTCATCTTCCGCAGAAATTGCAAACTGGGCAAACAGGAGGTTAAAGGGACTGACTCTCCAAGTGGGAGAGTGTTAGTAAAGCGTCTGGAATGTTGCACCCGAGTACCAGTGAGACATCACGTGGTAAAGAAGGAGATAAGTTTGTTTGCAAGATGAACACGAGACCAATGGAGCTATGGGTGTCTGGACGGGCAAATTTAACTCTCATTTCCCACCAGGAAGAGGAATTAACCAAAGGCTCAGCGTGCCGTGCCGGAACCAGATTAGGGCCTGAAGCCATCCTGCGGTGTTGCGGCCAGTCACAAGAAAGCGAGTTGAAGAAAGGAGCTCAGGGGCACTGTAATTCACAAACCTGCAGAGTTATAAATGACAGCTATCGTCCAAAAATAGACTGAAGTAAGGCTGCCAAGAGGACTTGAAAGCGGGGCAGAATTGCAGGAAACCGATTTCAGGAGGTAGACTGGAATTGCATTGAAAGCATAGGAAAAGAGGCAGAACGTCCACAATGATGCACTTGGCCAAAAAGGGCGTATGCGTTTTTTCCTGAATATATTCAGGAAAAAACGCATACGCCCTTTTTGGCCAACCAAGCAAGCTTGCAAAGGAAATCTGCACTACAATGAAGTCTCACTTCCCCCCGGTCAAAAGGGCCATCTGAAAAAAGTGTAAAATCCAGAAAGGCAGGACAGGCCATGGAGAACTGGGAGCCTTGTTATGCTGATGGGCGGGATGTAAATTGCCAACAGACACTCGGGAGAAGTGTATGGTGTTTCCTGAAACATCTAAAAAACAAAGCAACAGAGCCTAGGGCACTTCCACTTATGGTCCTATAGCTTAGGGAAATTAAAATCAAAAAGACACAGCCACCCCAAAGTTTGGAACGGCTCTGTTTACAAGAACCTCGTTTACAGTACAAGTTCAACATCGCAGAAAGTGAAAAATGGATAAAGAAGTTGTGGTATTTACTTACAAAGCAATATCACTCAGCAATGAAATCTAGTGTCATCAGGCCCTTAGCAGCACAATGAGTGGATTCAGGTATGATGATTCTAACTGAAATAAGTCACACAGAAAAAGAAACATCATAAGATATCAGTAATACACGGAATGTAAACTTGGCTACACAGGAACTGAATTACAGAACAGAACAGGGTCTCAAATTTAGAAAACCAACTTATGCTTGCTTAAGGGTAAAGGTGAGTTGGGGTGCTGCATAAAACCAGAGATTGAAATGAGCACAGATAAAGTTCCTTAAGCCAAATATGGAATAGACAAGAGCTACTCCTTGCTCAACGAAATGGACTCAACACTGCATATTAAACGCCTAAGAATGTACCTGACTAGTAAGTATCTTAAAACCTATGGATTGCTATGTCTCCGAAAGAGAATCAAGCATGTGTACAGGGGCATAAACGCAGCAGTGATAGGATTGGAGAGGTTCGGTGAGCAAATGAAGACCCTTTGAAGTCATATTGCATGGTACCCATTCCACGGGTCTCAACTACTCCAGGTTTAAGGTATTCTTCCTTCAGCTAAAACATGCATGTGGAACCCAGAGTATGATCAACCATGTGAATCGGGAGACGTGTTCAAATATGTCTCAGTTTTCCTCCCCTGGTACTCGGGTGCAACATTCCAGACGCTTTACTAACACTCTCCCCACTTGGAGAGTCAGTCGCCTTTAACCTCCTGTTTGGCCCAGTTTGCAATTTCTGCGGAAGATGAACAGGAATAGCGAGAACCAATGAGAGACTAGCTGGAGGTGTCTGGACGGGCAAATTTAACTCTCATTTCCCACCAGGAAGAGGAATTAACCAAAGGCTCAGCGTGCCATGCCGGAACCAGATTAGGGCCTGAAGCCATCCTGCGGTGTTGCGGCCAGCTCACAAGAAAGCGAGTTGAAGAAAGGAGCTCAGGGGCACTGTAATTCACAAACCTGCAGAGTTATAAATGACAGCTATCGTCCAAAAATAGACTGAAGTAAGGCTGCCAAGAGGACTTGAAAGCGGGGCAGAATTGCAGGAAACCGATTTCAGGAGGTAGACTGGAATTGCATTGAAAGCATAGGAAAAGAGGCAGAACGTCCACAATGATGCACTTGGCCAAAAAGGGCGTATGCGTTTTTTCCTGAATATATTCAGGAAAAAACGCATACGCCCTTTTTGGCCAACCAAGCAAGCTTGCAAAGGAAATCTGCACTACAATGAAGTCTCACTTCCCCCCGGTCAAAAGGGCCATCTGAAAAAAGTGTAAAATCCAGAAAGGCAGGACAGGCCATGGAGAACTGGGAGCCTTGTTATGCTGATGGGCGGGATGTAAATTGCCAACAGACACTCGGGAGAAGTGTATGGTGTTTCCTGAAACATCTAAAAAACAAAGCAACAGAGCCTAGGGCACTTCCACTTATGGTCCTATAGCTTAGGGAAATTAAAATCAAAAAGACACAGCCACCCCAAAGTTTGGGAACGGCCTCTGTTTACAAGAACCTCGTTTACAGTACAAGTTCAACATCGCAGAAAGTGAAAAATGGATAAAGAAGTTGTGGTATTTACTTACAAAGCAATATCACTCAGCAATGAAATCTGTGTCATCAGGCCCTTAGCAGCACAATGAGTGGATTCAGGTATGATGATTCTAACTGAAATAAGTCACACAGAAAAAGAAACATCATAAGATATCAGTAATACACGGAATGTAAACTTGGCTACACAGGAACTGAATTACAGAACAGAACAGGGTCTCAAATTTAGGAAAACAACTTATGCTTGCTTAAGGGGAAAGGTGAGTTGGGGTGCTGCATAAAACCAGAGATTGAAATGAGCACAGATAAAGTTCCTTAAGCCAAATATGGAATAGACAAGAGCTACTCCTTGCTCAACGAAATGGACTCAACACCGCATATTAAACGCCTAAGAATGTACCTGACTAGTAAGTATCTTAAAACCTATGGATTGCTATGTCTCCGAAAGAGAATCAAGCATGTGTACAGGGGCATAAACGCAGCAGTGATAGGATTGGAGAGGTTCGGTGAGCAAATGAAGACCCTTTGAAGTCATATTGCATGGTACCCATTCCACGGGTCTCAACTCTCCAGGTTTAAGGTATTCTTCCTTCAGCTAAAACATGCATGTGGAACCCAGAGTATGATCAACCATGTGAACGGGAGACGTGTTCAAATATGTCTCAGTTTTCCTCCCCTGGTACTCGGGTGCAACATTCCAGACGCTTTACTAACACTCTCCCCACTTGGAGAGTCAGTCCCTTTAACCTCCTGTTTGGCCCAGTTTGCAATTTCTGCGGAAGATGAACAGGAATAGCGAGAACCAATGAGAGACTAGCTGGAGGTGTCTGGACGGGCAAATTTAACTCTCATTTCCCACCAGGAAGAGGAATTAACCAAAGGCTCAGCATGCCGGGCCGGAACCAGATTAGGGCCTGAAGCCATCCTGCGGTGTTGCGGCCAGGCTCACAAGAAAGCGAGTTGAAGAAAGGAGCTCAGGGGCACTGTAATTCACAAACCTGCAGAGTTATAAATGACAGCTATCGTCCAAAAATAGACTGAAGTAAGGCTGCCAAGAGGACTTGAAAGCGGGGCAGAATTGCAGGAAACCGATTTCAGGAGGTAGACTGGAATTGCATTGAAAGCATAGGAAAAGAGGCAGAACGTCCACAATGATGCACTTGGCCAAAAAGGGCGTATGCGTTTTTTCCTGAATATATTCAGGAAAAAACGCATACGCCCTTTTTGGCCAACCAAGCAAGCTTGCAAAGGAAATCTGCACTACAATGAAGTCTCACTTCCCCCCGGTCAAAAGGGCCATCTGAAAAAAGTGTAAAATCCAGAAAGGCAGGACAGGCCATGGAGAACTGGGAGCCTTGTTATGCTGATGGGCGGGATGTAAATTGCCAACAGACACTCGGGAGAAGTGTATGGTGTTTCCTGAAACATCTAAAAAACAAAGCAACAGAGCCTAGGGCACTTCCACTTATGGTCCTATAGCTTAGGGAAATTAAAATCAAAAAGACACAGCCACCCCAAAGTTTGGAACGGCTCTGTTTACAAGAACCTCGTTTACAGTACAAGTTCAACATCGCAGAAAGTGAAAAATGGATAAAGAAGTTGTGGTATTTACTTACAAAGCAATATCACTCAGCAATGAAATCTATGTCATCAGGCCCTTAGCAGCACAATGAGTGGATTCAGGTATGATGATTCTAACTGAAATAAGTCACACAGAAAAAGAAACATCATAAGATATCAGTAATACACGGAATGTAAACTTGGCTACACAGGAACTGAATTACAGAACAGAACAGGGTCTCAAATTTAGAAAACCAACTTATGCTTGCTTAAGGGTAAAGGTGAGTTGGGGTGCTGCATAAAACCAGAGATTGAAATGAGCACAGATAAAGTTCCTTAAGCCAAATATGGAATAGACAAGAGCTACTCCTTGCTCAACGAAATGGACTCAACACCGCATATTAAACGCCTAAGAATGTACCTGACTAGTAAGTATCTTAAAACCTATGGATTGCTATGTCTCCGAAAGAGAATCAAGCATGTGTACAGGGGCATAAACGCAGCAGTGATAGGATTGGAGAGGTTCGGTGAGCAAATGAAGACCCTTTGAAGTCATATTGCATGGTACCCATTCCACGGGTTTCAACTACCCAGGTTTAAGGTATTCTTCCTTCAGCTAAAACATGCATGTGGAACCCAGAGTATGATCAACCATGTGATCGGGAGACGTGTTCAAATATGTCTCAGTTTTCCTCCCCTGGTACTCGGGTGCAACATTCCAGACGCTTTACTAACACTCTCCCCACTTGGAGAGTCAGTCCCTTTAACCTCCTGTTTGGCCCAGTTTGCAATTTCTGCGGAAGATGAACAGGAATAGCGAGAACCAATGAGAGACTAGCTGGAGGTGTCTGGACGGGCAAATTTAACTCTCATTTCCCACCAGGAAGAGGAATTAACCAAAGGCTCAGCGTGCCGTGCCGGAACCAGATTAGGGCCTGAAGCCATCCTGCGGTGTTGCGGCCAGCTCACAAGAAAGCGAGTTGAAGAAAGGAGCTCAGGGGCACTGTAATTCACAAACCTGCAGAGTTATAAATGACAGCTATCGTCCAAAAATAGACTGAAGTAAGGCTGCCAAGAGGACTTGAAAGCGGGGCAGAATTGCAGGAAACCGATTTCAGGAGGTAGACTGGAATTGCATTGAAAGCATAGGAAAAGAGGCAGAACGTCCACAATGATGCACTTGGCCAAAAAGGGCGTATGCGTTTTTTCCTGAATATATTCAGGAAAAAACGCATACGCCCTTTTTGGCCAACCAAGCAAGCTTGCAAAGGAAATCTGCACTACAATGAAGTCTCACTTCCCCCCGGTCAAAAGGGCCATCTGAAAAAAGTGTAAAATCCAGAAAGGCAGGACAGGCCATGGAGAACTGGGAGCCTTGTTATGCTGATGGGCGGGATGTAAATTGCCAACAACCACTCGGGAGAAGTGTATGGTGTTTCCTGAAACATCTAAAAAACAAAGCAACAGAGCCTAGGGCACTTCCACTTATGGTCCTATAGCTTAGGGAAATTAAAATCAAAAAGACACAGCCACCCCAAAGTTTGGAACGGCTCTGTTTACAAGAACCTCGTTTACAGTACAAGTTCAACATCGCAGAAAGTGAAAAATGGATAAAGAAGTTGTGGTATTTACTTACAAAGCAATATCACTCAGCAATGAAATCTGTGTCATCAGGCCCTTAGCAGCACAATGAGTGGATTCAGGTATGATGATTCTAACTGAAATAAGTCACACAGAAAAAGAAACATCATAAGATATCAGTAATACACGGAATGTAAACTTGGCTACACAGGAACTGAATTACAGAACAGAACAGGGTCTCAAATTTAGAAAACCAACTTATGCTTGCTTAAGGGGAAAGGTGAGTTGGGGTGCTGCATAAAACCAGAGATTGAAATGAGCACAGATAAAGTTCCTTAAGCCAAATATGGAATAGACAAGAGCTACTCCTTGCTCAACGAAATGGACTCAACACCGCATATTAAACGCCTAAGAATGTACCTGACTAGTAAGTATCTTAAAACCTATGGATTGCTATGTCTCCGAAAGAGAATCAAGCATGTGTACAGGGGCATAAACGCAGCAGTGATAGGATTGGAGAGGTTCGGTGAGCAAATGAAGACCCTTTGAAGTCATATTGCATGGTACCCATTCCACGGGTTTCAACTACCCAGGTTTAAGGTATTCTTCCTTCAGCTAAAACATGCATGTGGAACCCAGAGTATGATCAACCATGTGATCGGGAGACGTGTTCAAATATGTCTCAGTTTTCCTCCCCTGGTACTCGGGTGCAACATTCCAGACGCTTTACTAACACTCTCCCCGACTTGGAGAGTCAGTCGCCTTTAACCTCCTGTTTGGCCCAGTTTGCAATTTCTGCGGAAGATGAACAGGAATAGCGAGAACCAATGAGAGGACTAGCTGGAGGTGTCTGGACGGGCAAATTTAACTCTCATTTCCCACCAGGAAGAGGAATTAACCAAAGGCTCAGCGTGCCGTGCCGGAACCAGATTAGGGCCTGAAGCCATCCTGCGGTGTTGCGGCCAGCTCACAAGAAAGCGAGTTGAAGAAAGGAGCTCAGGGGCACTGTAATTCACAAACCTGCAGAGTTATAAATGACAGCTATCGTCCAAAAATAGACTGAAGTAAGGCTGCCAAGAGGACTTGAAAGCGGGGCAGAATTGCAGGAAACCGATTTCAGGAGGTAGACTGGAATTGCATTGAAAGCATAGGAAAAGAGGCAGAACGTCCACAATGATGCACTTGGCCAAAAAGGGCGTATGCGTTTTTTCCTGAATATATTCAGGAAAAAACGCATACGCCCTTTTTGGCCAACCAAGCAAGCTTGCAAAGGAAATCTGCACTACAATGAAGTCTCACTTCCCCCCGGTCAAAAGGGCCATCTGAAAAAAGTGTAAAATCCAGAAAGGCAGGACAGGCCATGGAGAACTGGGAGCCTTGTTATGCTGATGGGCGGGATGTAAATTGCCAACAGACACTTGGGAGAAGTGTATGGTGTTTCCTGAAACATCTAAAAAACAAAGCAACAGAGCCTAGGGCACTTCCACTTATGGTCCTATAGCTTAGGGAAATTAAAATCAAAAAGACACAGCCACCCCAAAGTTTGGACCGGCTCTGTTTACAAGAACCTCGTTTACAGTACAAGTTCAACATCGCAGAAAGTGAAAAATGGATAAAGAAGTTGTGGTATTTACTTACAAAGCAATATCACTCAGCAATGAAATCTATGTCATCAGGCCCTTAGCAGCACAATGAGTGGATTCAGGTATGATGATTCTAACTGAAATAAGTCACACAGAAAAAGAAACATCATAAGATATCAGTAATACACGGAATGTAAACTTGGCTACACAGGAACTGAATTACAGAACAGAACAGGGTCTCAAATTTAGAAAACCAACTTATGCTTGCTTAAGGGTAAAGGTGAGTTGGGGTGCTGCATAAAACCAGAGATTGAAATGAGCACAGATAAAGTTCCTTAAGCCAAATATGGAATAGACAAGAGCTACTCCTTGCTCAACGAAATGGACTCAACACCGCATATTAAACGCCTAAGAATGTACCTGACTAGTAAGTATCTTAAAACCTATGGATTGCTATGTCTCCGAAAGAGAATCAAGCATGTGTACAGGGGCATAAACGCAGCAGTGATAGGATTGGAGAGGTTCGGTGAGCAAATGAAGACCCTTTGAAGTCATATTGCATGGTACCCATTCCACGGGTTTCAACTACCCAGGTTTAAGGTATTCTTCCTTCAGCTAAAACATGCATGTGGAACCCAGAGTATGATCAACCATGTGATCGGGAGACGTGTTCAAATATGTCTCAGTTTTCCTCCCCTGGTACTCGGGTGCAACATTCCAGACGCTTTACTAACACTCTCCCCACTTGGAGAGTCAGTCCCTTTAACCTCCTGTTTGGCCCAGTTTGCAATTTCTGCGGAAGATGAACAGGAATAGCGAGAACCAATGAGAGGCTAGCTGGAGGTGTCTGGACGGGCAAATTTAACTCTCATTTCCCACCAGGAAGAGGAATTAACCAAAGGCTCAGCGTGCCGTGCCGGAACCAGATTAGGGCCTGAAGCCATCCTGCGGTGTTGCGGCCAGCTCACAAGAAAGCGAGTTGAAGAAAGGAGCTCAGGGGCACTGTAATTCACAAACCTGCAGAGTTATAAATGACAGCTATCGTCCAAAAATAGACTGAAGTAAGGCTGCCAAGAGGACTTGAAAGCGGGGCAGAATTGCAGGAAACCGATTTCAGGAGGTAGACTGGAATTGCATTGAAAGCATAGGAAAAGAGGCAGAACGTCCACAATGATGCACTTGGCCAAAAAGGGCGTATGCGTTTTTTCCTGAATATATTCAGGAAAAAACGCATACGCCCTTTTTGGCCAACCAAGCAAGCTTGCAAAGGAAATCTGCACTACAATGAAGTCTCACTTCCCCCCGGTCAAAAGGGCCATCTGAAAAAAGTGTAAAATCCAGAAAGGCAGGACAGGCCATGGAGAACTGGGAGCCTTGTTATGCTGATGGGCGGGATGTAAATTGCCAACAACCACTCGGGAGAAGTGTATGGTGTTTCCTGAAACATCTAAAAAACAAAGCAACAGAGCCTAGGGCACTTCCACTTATGGTCCTATAGCTTAGGGAAATTAAAATCAAAAAGACACAGCCACCCCAAAGTTTGGAACGGCTCTGTTTACAAGAACCTCGTTTACAGTACAAGTTCAACATCGCAGAAAGTGAAAAATGGATAAAGAAGTTGTGGTATTTACTTACAAAGCAATATCACTCAGCAATGAAATCTGTGTCATCAGGCCCTTAGCAGCACAATGAGTGGATTCAGGTATGATGATTCTAACTGAAATAAGTCACACAGAAAAAGAAACATCATAAGATATCAGTAATACACGGAATGTAAACTTGGCTACACAGGAACTGAATTACAGAACAGAACAGGGTCTCAAATTTAGAAAACCAACTTATGCTTGCTTAAGGGGAAAGGTGAGTTGGGGTGCTGCATAAAACCAGAGATTGAAATGAGCACAGATAAAGTTCCTTAAGCCAAATATGGAATAGACAAGAGCTACTCCTTGCTCAACGAAATGGACTCAACACCGCATATTAAACGCCTAAGAATGTACCTGACTAGTAAGTATCTTAAAACCTATGGATTGCTATGTCTCCGAAAGAGAATCAAGCATGTGTACAGGGGCATAAACGCAGCAGTGATAGGATTGGAGAGGTTCGGTGAGCAAATGAAGACCCTTTGAAGTCATATTGCATGGTACCCATTACACGGGTCTCAACACTCCAGGTTTAAGGTATTCTTCCTTCAGCTAAAACATGCATGTGGAACCCAGAGTATGATCAACCATGTGAACGGGAGACGTGTTCAAATATGTCTCAGTTTTCCTCCCCTGGTACTCGGGTGCAACATTCCAGACGCTTTACTAACACTCTCCCCACTTGGAGAGTCAGTCCCTTTAACCTCCTGTTTGGCCCAGTTTGCAATTTCTGCGGAAGATGAACAGGAATAGCGAGAACCAATGAGAGACTAGCTGGAGGTGTCTGGACGGGCAAATTTAACTCTCATTTCCCACCAGGAAGAGGAATTAACCAAAGGCTCAGCGTGCCGTGCCGGAACCAGATTAGGGCCTGAAGCCATCCTGCGGTGTTGCGGCCAGGTCACAAGAAAGCGAGTTGAAGAAAGGAGCTCAGGGGCACTGTAATTCACAAACCTGCAGAGTTATAAATGACAGCTATCGTCCAAAAATATACTGAAGTAAGGCTGCCAAGAGGACTTGAAAGCGGGGCAGAATTGCAGGAAACCGATTTCAGGAGGTAGACTGGAATTGCATTGAAAGCATAGGAAAAGAGGCAGAACGTCCACAATGATGCACTTGGCCAAAAAGGGCGTATGCGTTTTTTCCTGAATATATTCAGGAAAAAACGCATACGCCCTTTTTGGCCAACCAAGCAAGCTTGCAAAGGAAATCTGCACTACAATGAAGTCTCACTTCCCCCCGGTCAAAAGGGCCATCTGAAAAAAGTGTAAAATCCAGAAAGGCAGGACAGGCCATGGAGAACTGGGAGCCTTGTTATGCTGATGGGCGGGATGTAAATTGCCAACAGACACTCGGGAGAAGTGTATGGTGTTTCCTGAAACATCTAAAAAACAAAGCAACAGAGCCTAGGGCACTTCCACTTATGGTCCTATAGCTTAGGGAAATTAAAATCAAAAAGACACAGCCACCCCAAAGTTTGGAACGGCCTCTGTTTACAAGAACCTCGTTTACAGTACAAGTTCAACATCGCAGAAAGTGAAAAATGGATAAAGAAGTTGTGGTATTTACTTACAAAGCAATATCACTCAGCAATGAAATCTATGTCATCAGGCCCTTAGCAGCACAATGAGTGGATTCAGGTATGATGATTCTAACTGAAATAAGTCACACAGAAAAAGAAACATCATAAGATATCAGTAATACACGGAATGTAAACTTGGCTACACAGGAACTGAATTACAGAACAGAACAGGGTCTCAAATTTAGAAAACCAACTTATGCTTGCTTAAGGGGAAAGGTGAGTTGGGGTGCTGCATAAAACCAGAGATTGAAATGAGCACAGATAAAGTTCCTTAAGCCAAATATGGAATAGACAAGAGCTACTCCTTGCTCAACGAAATGGACTCAACACCGCATATTAAACGCCTAAGAATGTACCTGACTAGTAAGTATCTTAAAACCTATGGATTGCTATGTCTCCGAAAGAGAATCAAGCATGTGTACAGGGGCATAAACGCAGCAGTGATAGGATTGGAGAGGTTCGGTGAGCAAATGAAGACCCTTTGAAGTCATATTGCATGGTACCCATTCCACGGGTTTCAACTACCCAGGTTTAAGGTATTCTTCCTTCAGCTAAAACATGCATGTGGAACCCTAGAGTATGATCAACCATGTGATCGGGAGACGTGTTCAAATATGTCTCAGTTTTCCTCCCCTGGTACTCGGGTGCAACATTCCAGACGCTTTACTAACACTCTCCCCACTTGGAGAGTCAGTCGCCTTTAACCTCCTGTTTGGCCCAGTTTGCAATTTCTGCGGAAGATGAACAGGAATAGCGAGAACCAATGAGAGGACTAGCTGGAGGTGTCTGGACGGGCAAATTTAACTCTCATTTCCCACCAGGAAGAGGAATAACCAAAGGCTCAGCGTGCCGTGCCGGAACCAGATTAGGGCCTGAAGCCATCCTGCGGTGTTGCGGCCAGGTCACAAGAAAGCGAGTTGAAGAAAGGAGCTCAGGGGCACTGTAATTCACAAACCTGCAGAGTTATAAATGACAGCTATCGTCCAAAAATAGACTGAAGTAAGGCTGCCAAGAGGACTTGAAAGCGGGGCAGCATTGCAGGAAACCGATTTCAGGAGGTAGACTGGAATTGCATTGAAAGCATAGGAAAAGAGGCAGAACGTCCACAATGATGCACTTGGCCAAAAAGGGCGTATGCGTTTTTTCCTGAATATATTCAGGAAAAAACGCATACGCCCTTTTTGGCCAACCAAGCAAGCTTGCAAAGGAAATCTGCACTACAATGAAGTCTCACTTCCCCCCGGTCAAAAGGGCCATCTGAAAAAAGTGTAAAATCCAGAAAGGCAGGACAGGCCATGGAGAACTGGGAGCCTTGTTATGCTGATGGGCGGGATGTAAATTGCCAACAGACACTCGGGAGAAGTGTATGGTGTTTCCTGAAACATCTAAAAAACAAAGCAACAGAGCCTAGGGCACTTCCACTTATGGTCCTATAGCTTAGGGAAATTAAAATCAAAAAGACACAGCCACCCCAAAGTTTGGAACGGCCTCTGTTTACAAGAACCTCGTTTACAGTACAAGTTCAACATCGCAGAAAGTGAAAAATGGATAAAGAAGTTGTGGTATTACTTACAAAGCAATATCACTCAGCAATGAAATCTATGTCATCAGGCCCTTAGCAGCACAATGAGTGGATTCAGGTATGATGATTCTAACTGAAATAAGTCACACAGAAAAAGAAACATCATAAGATATCAGTAATACACGGAATGTAAACTTGGCTACACAGGAACTGAATTACAGAACAGAACAGGGTCTCAAATTTAGAAAACCAACTTATGCTTGCTTAAGGGGAAAGGTGAGTTGGGGTGCTGCATAAAACCAGAGATTGAAATGAGCACAGATAAAGTTCCTTAAGCCAAATATGGAATAGACAAGAGCTACTCCTTGCTCAACGAAATGGACTCAACACCGCATATTAAACGCCTAAGAATGTACCTGACTAGTAAGTATCTTAAAACCTATGGATTGCTATGTCTCCGAAAGAGAATCAAGCATGTGTACAGGGGCATAAACGCAGCAGTGATAGGATTGGAGAGGTTCGGTGAGCAAATGAAGACCCTTTGAAGTCATATTGCATGGTACCCATTCCACGGGTTTCAACTACCCAGGTTTAAGGTATTCTTCCTTCAGCTAAAACATGCATGTGGAACCCAGAGTATGATCAACCATGTGATTGGGAGACGTGTTCAAATATGTCTCAGTTTTCCTCCCCTGGTACTCGGGTGCAACATTCCAGACGCTTTACTAACACTCTCCCCACTTGGAGAGTCAGTCGCCTTTAACCTCCTGTTTGGCCCAGTTTGCAATTTCTGCGGAAGATGAACAGGAATAGCGAGAACCAATGAGAGACTAGCTGGAGGTGTCTGGACGGGCAAATTTAACTCTCATTTCCCACCAGGAAGAGGAATTAACCAAAGGCTCAGCGTGCCGTGCCGGAACCAGATTAGGGCCTGAAGCCATCCTGCGGTGTTGCGGCCAGGTCACAAGAAAGCGAGTTGAAGAAAGGAGCTCAGGGGCACTGTAATTCACAAACCTGCAGAGTTATAAATGACAGCTATCGTCCAAAAATAGACTGAAGTAAGGCTGCCAAGAGGACTTGAAAGCGGGGCAGAATTGCAGGAAACCGATTTCAGGAGGTAGACTGGAATTGCATTGAAAGCATAGGAAAAGAGGCAGAACGTCCACAATGATGCACTTGGCCAAAAAGGGCGTATGCGTTTTTTCCTGAATATATTCAGGAAAAAACGCATACGCCCTTTTTGGCCAACCAAGCAAGCTTGCAAAGGAAATCTGCACTACAATGAAGTCTCACTTCCCCCCGGTCAAAAGGGCCATCTGAAAAAAGTGTAAAATCCAGAAAGGCAGGACAGGCCATGGAGAACTGGGAGCCTTGTTATGCTGATGGGCGGGATGTAAATTGCCAACAGACACTCGGGAGAAGTGTATGGTGTTTCCTGAAACATCTAAAAAACAAAGCAACAGAGCCTAGGGCACTTCCACTTATGGTCCTATAGCTTAGGGAAATTAAAATCAAAAAGACACAGCCACCCCAAAGTTTGGGACGCCTCTGTTTACAAGAACCTCGTTTACCGTACAAGTTCAATATCACAGAAAGTGAAAAATGGATAAAGAAGTTGTGGTACTTACGTACAATGCAATATCACTCAGCAATGAAATCTATGTCACCAGGCCCGTAGCAGCATAATGAGTGGATTCAGGTATGGTGATTCTAACTGAAATAAGTCACACAGAAAAAGAAACATCATAAGATATCACTAATACACGGAATGTAAACTTGGCTACACAGGAACTGAATTACAAAACAGAACAGGGTCTCAAATTTAGAAAACCAACTTATGCTTGCTTAAGGGGAAAGGTGAGTTGGGGTGCTGCATAAAACCAGAGATTGAAATGAGCACAGATAAAGTTCCTTAAGCCAAATATGGAATAGACAAGAGCTACTCCTTGCTCAACGAAATGGACTCAACACCCCATATTAAACGCCTAAGAATGTACCTGACTAGTAAGTATCTTAAAACCTATGGATTGCTATGTCTCCGAAAGAGAATCAAGCATGTGTACAGGGGCATAAACGCAGCAGTGATAGGATTGGAGAGGTTCGGTGAGCAAATGAAGACCCTTTGAAGTCATATTGCATGGTACCCATTCCACGGGTCTCAACTCTCCAGGTTTAAGGTATTCTTCCTTCAGCTAAAACATGCATGTGGAACCCAGAGTATGATCAACCGTGTGATCGGGAGACGTGTTCAAATATGTCTCAGTTTTCCTACCCTGGTACTCGGGTGCAACATTCCAGACGCTTTACTAACACTCTCCCGACTTGAACAGTCAGTGCCTTTAACCTCCTGTTTGGCCCAGTTTGCAATTTCTGCGGAAGATGAACAGGAATAGGGAGAACCAATGAGAGACTAGCTGGAGGTGTCTGGACGGGCAAATTTAACTCTCATTTCCCACCTGGAAGAGGAATTAACCAAAGGCTCAGCGTGCCGTGCCGGAACCAGATTAGGGCCTGAAGCCATCCTGCGGTGTTGCGGCCAGCTCACAAGAAAGCGAGTTGAAGAAAGGAGCTCAGGGGCTCTGTAATTCACAAACCTGCAGAGTTATAAATGACAGCTATCGTCCAAAAATAGACTGAAGTAAGGCTGCCAAGAGGACTTGAAAGCGGGGCAGAATTGCAGGATACCGATTTCAGGAGGTAGACTGGAATTGCATTGAAAGCATAGGAAAAGAGGCAGAACGTCCACAATGATGCACTTTGCCAAAAGGGTAGTATGCGTTTTTTCCTGAATATATTCAGGAAAAAACGCATACGCCCTTTTTGGCCAACCAAGCAAGCTTGCAAAGGAAATCTGCACTACAATGAAGTCTCACTTCCCCCCGGTCAAAAGGGCCATCAGAATAAAGTGTAAAATCCAGAAAGGCAGGACAGGCCATGGAGAACTGGGAGCCTTGTTATGCTGATGGGCGGGATGTAAATTGCCAACAGACACTCGGGAGAAGTGTATGGTGTTTCCTGAAACATCTAAAAAACAAAGCAACAGAGCCTAGGGCACTTCCACTTATGGTCCTATAGCTTAGGGAAATTAATATCAAAAAGACACAGCAACCCCAAAATTTGGGACGGCTCTTTTTACAGGAATCTCTTCTACGGCACAAGTTAAATATCCCAGAGAGCAAATAATGGATAAAGAAGTTGCGGTACTTCTGTACAACAGAATACCACTCAGCAATGAAATCTATGTCACCAGGCCCGTACCAGCATAATGAGTGGATTGAGGCACGATGATTCTAAGTGAAATAAGTCACACAGAAAAAGAAACATCATAAGGTATCACTAATACACGGAATGTGAACTTGGCTACACATGAACTGAATTACAAAACAGAACAGGGTCTCAAGTTTAGAAAACCAACTTATGCCTGCTTAAGGGGGAAGGTGAGTTGGGGTGCTGCATAAAAGCAGAGTTTGAAATTAGCACAGATACCGTTCCATAAGCCAAATATGTAATAGACAAGAGCTACCCCTTGCTCAACGAAATGGATTCAACAATGAGGTATCACCTCACACCTGGTAGAATAGGCATCATTGAAAATCTACAAACAAAAAATGCTGGAAAGGGTGTGGAGAAAAGGAACCCTCTTCCACTATTGTTGGGAATATAAATTGATACAGTCATTATGGAGAACAATATGGAATTTCTTAAGAAACTAACAATAGAATTACCATATGATACAGCAATCCCAGTACTGGACATATACCCAGACAAAACCATAAATCAAAAAGAGTCATTCACCGCAATGTTCATTGCATCACTATTTACAATATCGAGGTAATGGAAGCAACCTAAATGCCCACAGACAGACGAATGCATAAAGCTGTGGTACATATATAAAATGGAATATTACTAAGCCATGAAAAGGAATGAAATTGGGTCATTTGTAGAGACGTCGATGGATCTAGAGACTGTCATACAGAGTGAAGTAAGTCAGAAAGAGAAAAACAAATCTTGTATATTCATGCATATATGTGGAACCTAGAAAAACTGTACAGATTAACCATTTTGCAAGGCATAAACAGAGCAACAGATGTAGACAACAAACGTATGGACAACAAGGGGGGAAAGCTGTTGGGGGGGTGGTGGTGGGAGGAGTTGAGAGACTGGGATTGGCATGTATACATTTATATGTATAAAATAGATAACCAATAAGAACCTGCTGTATAAAAATATAAAATAAAATTCAAAATTAAAAAGAAATAAAATTTAAAAAATAAAACAGAAAAAACAATTATTCCCTGCACATACATGTATTCATATGAATAAATTATTTCCATGCTTATATCTGTAAATACAAAAAAGAGGAATAAAATCTACCTTGAACCAAAAACGAAAAAGAGAAAAAAAACACAGAACCCACCAGTTCCACAGAGGAAAACCGTATCAGGGCACTTGCTCCAGTTGTAAACAATTCTGAAGTTGGTCAGTGGTGGGGAATCGTCTCCCATTCAGCCAGCAGCCCCCACGCAACAAGCGTCCTCATTGCAAAGCTGGGGCACCGTGCCGAGGCATCTGTGAGTAAACGTGAGCTGAGCCCCAGGCCAGTTGCTGCTGAACTATTCCCACCCGTCCCAGGTAAAACACCTGAATATATACAAGGACTTGAAAGCCTAGAGGAAGGGCCATAGAGCCACACGAGTGACAGCATGCCGGCCGACTTGGTGCCTGCAGGCCAGCCAGGATGGTCCTGGCCCTGGGTGCTCTTCTGGAAGATTTCCATTTCCCTGCCTGAGATACCCGTCCTGTCCCTGCCCCCACTGCTTTTTTCCTTCCTCACCTCTGCCCAGGGAGAAATTCCAGCAGCAGGTATGGGTGACACATCCTCTTCTTTAGCAGGTGGCAGCCTGGCAACTGCTGCAGAAAGTCCAGCAGAGCCCCACTCACACTGGGCCACCCACAAAGCCGTGGCCTCTCACTCCCTCCCACCAGCCCAGCCCCGAGACTGCTGACAGGGCAGAGAAAATGGTGTCAGGCACGGCTGCAGGGGCTCTTGCTGCCTGGAGTGGTATTTATATTGATCTCAACCCAGGCACACCTGGGGAGGGCTGGCCGGCACGGTAAGGCTGCCCAGGTCAGCCAATCATCACCCCTCAGGGGCTCACAGTTGCAGAAAATGGAACTTGCTGAACCGGCCAGGTCCAAGGAACAGGTGTGGGCTCCTGAGAGTCAGGATAGACAAGGGGCTGCAGCTTTGGCTTGTTTTCTAATCATTTTATCTGGCCCATGAGTGGGAGACAACTTCAAGAAAACCCTCTCCTAATGAGAGGAACCCAGGAGTCAGGGAGAGGAGGGGTGGGTGGTGGTTGGAGACAGAGGCCTGGTGCCCCGGGTGCAGTGGAAGTCTCTGGAAGACCAGGTGGAGGGAGGCCTCACGGAGTGATGCCCAGGGTCACAGACCTGTCGCAGCTGCTGTTTGTTAGTTCAAGTCCTGCTCTGAGGTGCTCTGTGTCAGCTCTGAGTGACAGGTGAGCTGGGGGTGCTCTGCAATGAGGGCTATGTGCACGGTTCCTGTGTGCCCAGCCCTGCCACGGTACCTGCAAGGGTAGCTCTGTATCCTGGGAGGGGCCTGACCACGAGAGCCCCGTGGGCTGGGGTGGGGGTGGGGTACCTGCCCAGGTGAGCTCCATATTCTGGGATTGGTCTGACCACGAGAGCCCCATGGGCTGCTGGGGACCTGGTAAAGGATGTCAGGACAGTCAGTGAAGCCACCGAGGATATACCTCCAGTTGCTCCTAATTCCTACACCCTGCTGGTCATTCTACCAACCACCAGGACATGGTATTCTGTATTAGTCTTCAATGATGCCTTCTTTTGTATTCCATTAGTCCCAGAGTCACAAGAAATTTGGGCTTGTGAGTGGCAGGACTCAACATACAACTAAAACAATACTTCCGGGCCGTCTTGCCCCAAGGGTGCAAAAATTCCCACACCATCTTTGGGGAAAGCTTAGCTAAAGACCTAAAAGTTCTACCTCTGGAAAAGGAAACCCTCCTTCAATATGCAGACGACATTCTGATCACCAGCCCTACTAAGGAGGCCTCTGAACTACCAAGCCAATAAAGGATAGAAGTTGTCCAAGAAAAAGCTCAAATATCACAGACTGCGGTGACCTGCCTGGGCTTCATTCTCACAGAAGGTCAGAGAAGCCCATCCCAGGAAAGGGAAGAAACCATTTTCAGCCTTACCCCTTTCTAAAACTAGAAGACAGCTTAGGGGTTCCTGGGGAGGCCAGGGTTTGCTGCTTCTGGATCCCTAGCTACAGTCTACTAGCTGGGCCTCTATATGAAACACTGAAAGGAAAAGATGATGATCCTTTTGAATAGAATCCAGAAGTGGCCTTTCAAGAATGGAAAGAGCAGTCAATTCAGACCCTTGCCCTGGAACTCCCTAATTTAGCTAAACCCTTTGACCTTTACATTCCTGGTGAAAGGTGAATCGCCATTGGAGAATTAGTGCAAAAACTGGGACCACTTGAAATGGAACAATGCAAGAATGCCATCCAGGTAGGATAAACTACGGTCACTAAGGGGCTTGGCCCACTGCCACATCTGGCCAAGATACTGGCGGTATCTAAAAACCTGGAAATCAGCAGCCCAAAAGGCCACCTCCCTCCTAAGGGAAAAGGACCCCACGTGGTGATCCTAACCACCAACCATGCCCTGAAGTTGCAGGGTTTGCTCCGTGGGCACACCGACCTCGAGTGAGGAGGCCCTCCAACTCCAACATCCAGAGAGATAACCGGGGGCAACAGGGCACCATGACGACTCGTGTGAACATCACTTGACCTGGAGTTTCTCTCATAAAACAACAAGAGTGTGTCCCAAAAGAGTAGACTACTGCTTGCAGGACTTACTGCACCCAGAGGGGAGCTAATAATCTTGGCGGGGGAACAGTATACCACACTGTCACCATAGAAAAGCCTACAGACACCGTGATGATGGTGGCCAATAAGACCGGCTGGACTCCTGTTTACTTCAAAAGGCTGTTGACTCAGTAGCCATCATGGTCCTTGGTCACCACTGACCCTGGACTGTCTGGGAGTTGAGCGGGCAGGGCTCTGACACCTGGTGCTGTTTGTACGTTAATTCAGGGGCCTAACTGAAGAAAGCGCAGACTACTGGTCAGAGCATCTAGGCTGGCAGAGACGGTCAGCCTAAGGTGGCCGAACAAATGTGGGGCGGGGTGAAACCGGCCCCCACAGCGTCTCTGCACATCTCTTTCCTGGACCCTTAAAGGTCATTAGAATCTATAACACTTCCAATGCTGGTGCTCAGGTGGACGAGCAGGGAGGCAGGGGTCCTGGGGACAATCAACGTCACCGGGAGGCTGCTGGGGAGAAGCTCTGACCCTCGCCCCAGGGTATGAGGGCTCCCAACTCAGCACTCAGCAGTTACAGAAGAAGGGTCTGCACCCTCAGCACTCCAAGAATGAGGAACGGGACAAAAGGCAGAGGAGGGGTTTGTCCCCAGCAAAGCCCATTAAAAATCCCTGGGAGATAAAAATAGAATCTGGGCAATAAAGTCAAGTCTAACCTTTTTTATCCTTTGTGCTTTGTCTAATTTCACATGCTCCTAGGGTCCCGCATGCAGAGGTTCCACACCCGGCACTTCAGACCAGATTTCCTAGTGCAGAATGGCTGGGTCGACACCTCAGCTCCTGGGGCCCAGTGCAGACTCCACGATATAGAGCCTGAGCTACAGCCAACCCGGCCCTCGAGAGCTCCGCCGCCTCCCTCCCTCCCACTGACTCTGACAGGATCTCTACACAGCAGCCCAGCCCACAGCCCACGGGGTAGTGCATGCTCTCACCTCTCCATTCTCTGATCAAAATATAAAGTTTCCTTTGCTTGTGAACCAAACTCAGTCTCGATCTGTTGGCCCCAATGACACTGGGCAGGGGGACACTTGTTGGGGTCCACTCTGGAGGATCAGTAACAGAAATTGAGACTATTGTAACCTCAATGAACAGATGTGTGAGCCAAACTGTAGTTAACATAGAACAGTGTATAAGGCTCGGGTAAAATAAGATGCTTTTAACACTTCCATTTGATATTTCCATCACTTTTTATAAGCAAGTTCAGTGAAAAGGTTTGTCTTATTTGTCAGGTCAATATTAGAGAAACGAAGTGATTTCTTTCCAAGGATGTACAGCTAATAATCTTGGTTAAACCTTCAATCTTGTTTTAAATGCTTTTCCATTGAAAATGATACCTCTCTTTCAGCTCCCCCATTTCTGAGAAGTATAAAATCTTATAATTTATTATTACCAAAGGGGAAAGGTGGGAGGAGGGATAAATTAACAGTTTGGAATTAACACATACACACTGCTATGTATAAAATAGATCATCAACAAGGAACTACTGTATAGCACAGGGAACTACACTCAACATTTTGCAATAACCTATAAGGGGAAATAATCTGAAAAAGAATAGATATTTTTATTGACATCATCTATCAATGACAGTTAAAGTGTAGCCTAAGGGAAGCTGGTGGTGAGTGCTTCTGACCCTGAAGACTTCAATCATCTAAAGTTTGGACTCTGCCTACTTCCCAAGGCCCTTAATGAACATATGTGTAGCCGTAGCTTAAAAACTTCCCCAGTTTGGGTTTCGGGGAGACACTGATTTTGAAAAAGCCCTGGTGTTCTCCTTACATGAATGGGACTCTTCCTACTGCTAAAACATGTCTGTCACACCCAGAGGATGGTATACCGTCTGATCGGGAAGAGTTTGGAAAAGGCATCTCATCTCCTCATCTCCTGGTGCTCGGGTTCACCCCTCCAGCGTCTTTACTAACAGTCTCCCCACTTGGAGATGTCAGCACTGTCAACATCCTGTTGCGTACAGTTTGGAATTTGTCCAGAGGATGAAGCGGAAGGATGAGGAACAATGAGAGACAAGTCCTAGGTGTTCAGACAGGCACATGTCACTCTAATTTCCAATCAGGAAGACGAATTGACCAAAGGCTAGGGTTGCCCATGGAAACAGTATAGGGCTTGAGGAAATCCCGCTGCTTTGTGGCCAGTTCCCATAAACACGAGTTGAACAATGGAACTCAGGGGCAGTAAAATTCACAAAACTGCAGAGTTGAAAATATCCATCACTGAAAAATGTCTTGAGGAAAGTCAGAGAAAAAGACTTGTAAGCAAGGGAGAATGGCAGGAAAGGGATTTGAGGAGGTAGAAAGGACTCGCCATTAAGCACAAGAAAAGGAGCTGAACATTGCCAACATTGCAGTTGGCCAAAAAGGGTGTATGCGTTCTTTTCTGTATATATTCAAGAAAAGGGCATACACTTTTTTAGCCAACCAAACAGGTGGGCACTGGAAGTCAATACTACAAAAGATATCACTTCGCATCAGTCAGAAGAGCCATCCTCATAAAGCATAAACAACAGAAATGCAGGACAGGGCAACGAGAAGAGGGAGCCCTGTGAGACTTATAGTGGAAATGTATATTGCCAACGGCCATTCTGGAGAAGTGTATTGTGTTTACTAAAGCATCTAAAAAATGAGCTACAGAGCATAGGGCACTTGCACTCATGGGCGTATATCTTGGGAAAAACAAAAATCGAGAGGACACAGGCACCCCAATGTTTACCCCCTCTCTGTTTAAAAGATCCTCGACTAGGATATAACTTAAATGTCTCTGGAGGGAAAAAATGGATAGAGATGTGGTACTTAGGTAGAGTGGAATATTATTCAGCCTGGAAATCAATGAAATATGGCCAGTTGTAACAACTCCGGAGGAGTTACGTATGATCATTCTAAGTGACAGAATTCAAAAAGAAAAAGACACATATCATAAGATATCACTTAAAGGTGGAATCCAAAATGGCTACACATGAAATAAATTACAAAACAAAAACATAGTCAAATATGTAGAAAACACGCATAAGGCTGCTAAACGGGAAAGGTGGGGAGGGGTGAGGCATCATCCAGGAGGTTGAAATTAGCAAAGATACCATTCCAAATACCAAACTGATAATCAACAAGGCCTACACGGTAGCTAAAAGAACTGCACTCAGCACACTCAAGTCACCGGAAAAGAATATATACGACTGGTAAGAATCTGAAAAAGAATTTATTGATGTCTCTCTGTACGTGAATCAAGTGGATGTACAGCAGCAAGAAACAGAGCTTTGAAAATCAGCTGTAACCAATATAGTAATAAATTGAAAAAAATAAACGACAGAGAGACAGAGAAAACCTCTTACAACTTTTCCTCAGGGACGGTGATGCAACATGGATTGAACACATCTAGACCCACAGCAGGATGAGACATAAGGCTGGAAACTGTTTGCGCTAAGAGAAATGTGAGGTTGGGTGAGGAAATGCACACCCTTTAAAGTAATACTACCTGGTACCCATTCAATGGGTCCCAAATCTGCAGGTTCAAGGGATCTTCCTACAGCTAAAACATGCATGGAAAACCCAGAGGACTGTACACCATGTGATCGGGAGATGTGTCTAAAATGCACCTCATTTATCCTCTCCTGGTGCTCCTGTTCACCATTCCAGCCACGCTACTTAGAATCTCCCCACTTGGAGAATCAGCACATTTAAACTTCTGTTTCACACATTTTGCAAATTGTGAGGAGGATGAACGGGAAGAGGGGGAACCAATGAGAGAAGAGTTGTAGGGGTTTGGACGGGCACATATCACTCTAATTTCCCATTAAGAATAAGAATTAAAGAAAGGCTCAGCCTGCCTCGCCGGAGCCAAAATAGGGCCTGAAGCAATCCTGCGGGTTTGAGGCCAGCTCACAAAAGAGCAACTTAAAAAATGGAGCTCAGGGTCACTGCAATTCACAAACCTGCAGAGTTATAAATGAAAACTAACATCCAAAAATATGTTGAGGTAAGGCAAAGAAGAGGATCTGAATGCAAGACAGAATTGCAAGAAACAGATTTCAAGAGATAGATTGGACTCGTCTTTAACGCACATGAAAAGCGGCAGAATTTCGACAATGATGCAGTTGGCCCAAAAGGGCGTATGCGTTTTTTCCTGATTATATCCAGGAAAAAACGCATACGCACTTTATGGGCAACGAAGCAAGCAAGCAATGCAAATGTGCACAACAAAGAAGTCTCACTTCCCACCGGTCAAAAGGGCCATCCTAAAAAATTGTAAAAACCAGAAATGCAGGACAGGCCATGGAGAACAGGGAGCCTTTATACGCTGATGGGCAGTGTGTGAACTGCCGAGAGCCACTCTGGAGAAGTGTATGGTGGTTCCTAAATCATCTAAAAAACAGAGCTACAGAGCATAGGACACTTCCAATCATGGGAGTATATCTAGGGAAGTCTAAAAATCAACAAGACACAAGCACACCACAGTTTAGGGCTACTCTGTTTACAAGAACCTCAACTTCAGTACACCTTAAATATCCCAGGAAAGAGAACAATGGATAAAGAAGATGTGGTACTTATGTACAATGGAATATCTCTTCACCATGAAATCAATGTAATAAGGCTAGTAGAAGGATAAAGAGTGGATTTAGGTCCGATAATACTACTTGAAATAAGTCAAACAGAAAAAGAAACATATCATAAGATATCACTTATAGAAGGAGGGTAAATATGGCTGCACAAGAAATGAATTACAGAACAGAACAGTGTCTCACATTTAGAAAACACACTTATGTCAGCTTAAGGGGAAAGGAGAGGTGGGGTGATGCATAAAACCAGAGTTTGAAATTAGCACAGATACCGTTCAATAAACCAAATAGGTATTAGACAAGATCTACACCTT
Source organism: Tursiops truncatus (assembly GCF_011762595.2). NCBI lineage: Eukaryota > Metazoa > Chordata > Mammalia > Artiodactyla > Delphinidae > Tursiops > Tursiops truncatus. Next base: position 55,840 of record NW_022983209.1, read on the forward strand.
GCTCAATGAACTGGCCTCAACACACCCTATACACCGCAGAGAAATATATCTGAGGAATAAGAATCTTAAAACCCATGTATTGATATATCTCCATAAGGGAATCAAGTGTGTGCAGAGCGGCACAAACACAGCAGTGAAAAGGAGCTAAACCCCATTATAGAAATAAATTTTAAAAACAAAACGCTGAAACAATGAAAGAGAGAAAAATTCTTACAAAATTCGCTCAGGGGCTGTGATGCAACCTGGATTGACCACATATAAACCCACAGCTGGATAAGACATAAGGCTGGACACTTGGGGCTGAGAGGATTGGTGAGCTTTGGTGAGCAACTGCCGAAAGTTTAATGCAATACTTCATGCTACTCAGTCCAAGGGTCCCAACACTCCAGGTTGAAGGGAATCTTCCTACAGCTAAACCATGCTTGGGAAACCCAGCGACTGGTATACCATATGATCGGGAAAGGTTTCTAAAACGCACCTCATTTTTCCTCTCCTGGGGCTCCGGATCGACATTCCAGCCGCTTTACTAACAACATCCCCACATGGAGTCAATGCCTTTAAGTTCTGGTATCGCACAGTCTGCAGTTAGTGCAGAGGATGAATGGGAATAGGGGGAACCAGTGAGAAACTAGCTGTAGCGGTTTCAATGGGCACATGTCACTCTAATATCACATCAGTAAGAAGAATTAACCAAAGGCACAGCAAGGTGCCCCAGAAGAAAAATAGGGCTTCAAGGAATCCTGTGGTTACGGGGCAAGACCACAAAAATAAGAGCTAAAAAATGGAGCTAAGGGCCACTGCAATTCAAAAACCTGCAGAGTTATAAAGGCCAACTATTTTTAAAAAATATATTGAGGTAAGGCTATGAAGAGGCATTGAAAGCAAGGCAGAATTGCAGGAAACCGATTTCAGGAGGTAGACTGGAATTGCATTGAAAGCATATGAAGAGAGTCAGAAACTCGACAATGATGCACTTGGCCAAAAAGGGCGTATGCGTTTTTTCCTGAATATATTCAGGAAAAAACGCATACGCCCTTTTTGGCCAACCAAGCAAGCTTGCAAAGGAAATCTGCACTACAATGAAGTCTCACTTCCACCCGGTCAAAAGGGCCATCTGAAAAAAGTGTAAAATCCATAAAGGCACGACAGGCCATGGAGAACTGGGAGCCTTCTTATGCTGATGGGCGGGATGTAAATTGCCAACAGCCACTCTGGAGAAGTGTATGGTGTTTCCTGAAACATCTAAAAAACAAAGCAACAGAGCCTAGGGCACTTCCACTTATGGTCCTATAGCTTAGGGAAATTAAAATCAAAAAGACACAGCCACCCCAAAGTTTGGGACGGCTCTGTTTACAAGAACCTCGTTTACGGTACAAGTTCAATATCGCAGAAAGTGAAAAATGGATAAAGAACTTGTGGTACTTACGTACAATGCAATATCACTCAGCAATGAAATCTATGTCATCAGGCCCGTAGCAGCATAATGAGTGGATTCAGGTATGATGATTCGAACTGAAATAAGTCACACAGAAAAGAAACATCATAAGGTATCACTAATACACAGAATGTGAACTTGGCTACACATGAACTGAATTACAAAACAGAACAGTGTCTCAAGTTTAGAAAACCAACTTACGCTTGCTTAAGGGGGAAGGTGAGTTGGGGTGCTGCATAAAACCAGAGATTGAAATGAGCACAGATAAAGTTCCTTAAGCCAAATATGGAATAGACAAGAGCTACTCCTTGCTCAACGAAATGGACTCAACACCCCATATTAAACGCCTAAGAATGTACCTGACTAGTAAGTATCTTAAAACCTATGGATTGCTATGTCTCCGAAAGAGAATCAAGCGTGTGTACAGGGGCATAAACGCAGCAGTGATAGGATTGGAGAGGTTCGGTGAGCAAATGAAGACCCTTTGAAGTCATATTGCATGGTACCCATTCCACGGGTCTCAACTCTCCAGGTTTAAGGTATTCTTCCTTCAGCTAAAACATGCATGTGGAACCCAGAGTATGATCAACCGTGTGAACGGGAGACGTGTTCAAATATGTCTCAGTTTTCCTCCCCTGGTACTCGGGTGCAACATTCCAGACGCTTTACTAACACTCTCCCCACTTGGAGAGTCAGCGCCTTTAACCTCCTGTTTGGCCCAGTTTGCAATTTCTGCGGAAGATGAACAGGAATAGGGAGAACCAATGAGAGACTAGCTGGAGGTGTCTGGACGGGCAAATTTAACTCTCATTTCCCACCAGGAAGAGGAAATAACCAAAGGCTCAGCGTGCCGTGCCGGAACCAGATTAGGGCCTGAAGCCATCCTGCGGTGTTGCGGCCAGCTCAAAAGAAAGCGAGTTGAAGAAAGGAGCTCAGGGGCACTGTAATTCACAAACCTGCAGAGTTATAAATGACAGCTATCGTCCAAAAATAGACTGAAGTAAGGCTGCCAAGAGGACTTGAAAGCGGGGCAGAATTGCAGGAAACCGATTTCAGGAGGTAGACTGGAATTGCATTGAAAGCATAGGAAAAGAGGCAGAACGTCCACAATGATGCACTTGGCCAAAAGGGCGTATGCGTTTTTTCCTGAATATATTCAGGAAAAAACGCATACGCCCTTTTTGGCCAACCAAGCAAGCTTGCAAAGGAAATCTGCACTACAATGAAGTCTCACTTCCCCCCGGTCAAAAGGGCCATCAGAATAAAGTGTAAAATCCAGAAAGGCAGGACAGGCCATGGAGAACTGGGAGCCTTGTTATGCTGATGGGCGGGATGTAAATTGCCAACAGACACTCGGGAGAAGTGTATGGTGTTTCCTGAAACATCTAAAAAACAAAGCAACAGAGCCTAGGGCACTTCCACTTATGGTCCTATAGCTTAGGGAAATTAATATCAAAAAGACACAGCAACCCCAAATTTTGGGACGGCTCTTTTTACAGGAATCTCTTCTACGGCACAAGTTAAATATCCCAGAGAGCAAATAATGGATAAAGAAGTTGCGGTACTTACTGTACAACAGAATACCACTCAGCAATGAAATCTATGTCACCAGGCCCGTACCAGCATAATGAGTGGATTGAGGCACGATGATTCTAAGTGAAATAAGTCACACAGAAAAAGAAACATCATAAGGTATCACTAATACACGGAATGTGAACTTGGCTACACATGAACTGAATTACAAAACAGAACAGGGTCTCAAGTTTAGAAAACCAACTTATGCCTGCTTAAGGGGGAAGGTGAGTTGGGGTGCTGCATAAAAGCAGAGTTTGAAATTAGCACAGATACCATTCCATAAGCCAAATATGTAATAGACAAGAGCTACCCCTTGCTCAACGAAATGGATTCAACAATGAGGTATCACCTCACACCTGGTAGAATAGGCATCATTGAAAATCTACAAACAAAAAATGCTGGAAAGGGTGTGGAGAAAAGGAACCCTCTTCCACTATTGTTGGGAATATAAATTGATACAGTCATTATGGAGAACAATATGGAATTTCTTAAGAAACTAACAATAGAATTACCATATGATACAGCAATCCCAGTACTGGACATATACCCAGACAAAACCATAAATCAAAAAGAGTCATTCACCGCAATGTTCATTGCATCACTATTTACAATATCGAGGTAATGGAAGCAACCTAAATGCCCACAGACAGACGAATGCATAAAGCTGTGGTACATATATAAAATGGAATATTACTAAGCCATGAAAAGGAATGAAATTGGGTCATTTGTAGAGACGTCGATGGATCTAGAGACTGTCATACAGAGTGAAGTAAGTCAGAAAGAGAAAAACAAATCTTGTATATTCATGCATATATGTGGAACCTAGAAAAACTGTACAGATTAACCATTTTGCAAGGCATAAATAGAGCAACAGATGTAGACAACAAACGTATGGACAACAAGGGGGGAAAGCTGTTGGGGGGGTGGTGGGGGGAGGAGTTGAGAGACTGGGATTGGCATGTATACATTTATATGTATAAAATAGATAACCAATAAGAACCTGCTGTATAAAAATATAAAATAAAATTCAAAATTAAAAAGAAGTAAAATTTAAAAAATAAAACAGAAAAAACAATTATTCCCTGCACATACATGTATTTATATGAATAAATTATTTCCATGCTTATATCTGTAAATACAAAAAAGAGGAATAAAATCTACCTTGAACCAAAAACGAAAAAGAGAAAAAAAACACAGAACCCACCAGTTACACAGAGGAAAACCGTATCAGGGCACTTGCTCCAGTTGTAAACAATTCTGAAGTTGGTCAGTGGTGGGGAATCGTCTCCCATTCAGCCAGCAGCCCCCACGCAACAAGCGTCCTCATTGCAAAGCTGGGGCACCGTGCCGAGGCATCTGTGAGTAAACGTGAGCTGAGCCCCAGGCCAGTTGCTGCTGAACTATTCCCACCCGTCCCAGGTAAAACACCTGAATATATACAAGGACTTGAAAGCCTAGAGGAAGGGCCATAGAGCCACACGAGTGACAGCATGCCGGCCGACTTGGTGCCTGCAGGCCAGCCAGGATGGTCCTGGCCCTGGGTGCTCTTCTGGAAGATTTCCATTTCCCTGCCTGAGATACCCGTCCTGTCCCTGCCCCCACTGCTTTTTTCCTTCCTCACCTCTGCCCAGGGAGAAATTCCAGCAGCAGGTATGGGTGACACATCCTCTTCTTTAGCAGGTGGCAGCCTGGCAACTGCTGCAGAAAGTCCAGCAGAGCCCCACTCACACTGGGCCACCCACAAAGCCGTGGCCTCTCACTCCCTCCCACCAGCCCAGCCCCGAGACTGCTGACAGGGCAGAGAAAATGGCGTCAGGCACGGCTGCAGGGGCTCTTGCTGCCTGGAGTGGTATTTATATTGATCTCAACCCAGGCACACCTGGGGAGGGCTGGCCGGCACGGTAAGGCTGCCCAGGTCAGCCAATCATCACCCCTCAGGGGCTCACAGTTGCAGAAAATGGAACTTGCTGAACCGGCCAGGTCCAAGGAACAGGTGTGGGCTCCTGAGAGTCAGGATAGACACGGGGCTGCAGCTTTGGCTTGTTTTCTAATCATTTTATCTGGCCCATGAGTGGGAGACAACTTCAAGAAAACCCTCTCCTAATGAGAGGAACCCAGGAGTCAGGGAGAGGAGGGGTGGGTGGTGGTTGGAGACAGAGGCCTGGTGCCCCGGGTGCAGTGGAAGTCTCTGGAAGACCAGGTGGAGGGAGGCCTCACGGAGTGATGCCCAGGGTCACAGACCTGTCGCAGCTGCTGTTTGTTAGTTCAAGTCCTGCTCTGAGGTGCTCTGTGTCAGCTCTGAGCGACAGGTGAGCTGGGGGTGCTCTGCAATGAGGGCTATGTGCACGGTTCCTGTGTGCCCAGCCCTGCCACGGTACCTGCAAGGGTAGCTCTGTATCCTGGGAGGGGCCTGACCACGAGAGCCCCGTGGGCTGGGGTGGGGGTGGGGTACCTGCCCAGGTGAGCTCCATATTCTGGGATTGGTCTGACCACGAGAGCCCCATGGGCTGCTGGGGACCTGGTAAAGGATGTCAGGACAGTCAGTGAAGCCACCGAGGATATACCTCCAGTTGCTCCTAATTCCTACACCCTGCTGGTCATTCTACCAACCACCAGGACATGGTATTCTGTATTAGTCTTCAATGATGCCTTCTTTTGTATTCCATTAGTCCCAGAGTCACAAGAAATTTTGGCTTGTGAGTGGCAGGACTCCACATACAACTAAAACAATACTTCCGGGCCGTCTGGCCCCAAGGGTGCAAAAATTCCCACACCATCTTTGGGGAAAGCTTAGCTAAAGACCTAAAAGTTCTACCTCTGGAAAAGGAAACCCTCCTTCAATATGCAGACGACATTCTGATCACCAGCCCTACTAAGGAGGCCTCTGAACTACCAAGCCAATAAAGGATAGAAGTTGTCCAAGAAAAAGCTCAAATATCACAGACTGCGGTGACCTGCCTGGGCTTCATTCTCACAGAAGGTCAGAGAAGCCCATCCCAGGAAAGGGAAGAAACCATTTTCAGCCTTACCCCTTTCTAAAACTAGAAGACAGCTTAGGGGTTCCTGGGGAGGCCAGGGTTTGCTGCTTCTGGATCCCTAACTACAGTCTACTAGCTGGGCCTCTATATGAAACACTGAAAGGAAAAGATGATGATCCTTTTGAATAGAATCCAGAAGTGGCCTTTCAAGAATGGAAAGAGCAGTCAATTCAGACCCTTGCCCTGGAACTCCCTAATTTAGCTAAACCCTTTGACCTTTACATTCCCGGTGAAAGGTGAATCGCCATTGGAGAATTAGTGCAAAAACTGGGACCACTTGAAATGGAACAATGCAAGAATGCCATCCAGGTAGGATAAACTACGGTCACCAAGGGGCTTGGCCCACTGCCACATCTGGCCAAGATACTGGCGGTATCTAAAAACCTGGAAATCAGCAGCCCAAAAGGCCACCTCCCTCCTAAGGGAAAAGGACCCCACGTGGTGATCCTAACCACCAACCATGCCCTGAAGTTGCAGGGTTTGCTCCGTGGGCACACCGACCTCGAGTGAGGAGGCCCTCCAACTCCAACATCCAGAGAGATAACCGGGGGCAACAGGGCACCATGACGACTCGTGTGAACATCACTTGACCTGGAGTTTCTCTCATAAAACAACAAGAGTGTGTCCCAAAAGAGTAGACTACTGCTTGCAGGACTTACTGCACCCAGAGGGGAGCTAATAATCTTGGCGGGGGAACAGTATACCACACTGTCACCATAGAAAAGCCTACAGACACCGTGATGATGGTGGCCAATAAGACCGGCTGGACTCCTGTTTACTTCAAAAGGCTGTTGACTCAGTAGCCATCATGGTCCTTGGTCACCACTGACCCTGGACTGTCTGGGAGTTGAGCGGGCAGGGCTCTGACACCTGGTGCTGTTTGTACGTTAATTCAGGGGCCTAATTGAAGAAAGCGCAGACTACTGGTCAGAGCATCTAGGCTGGTAGAGACGGTCAGCCTAAGGTGGCCGAACAAATGTGGGGCGGGGTGAAACCGGCCCCCACAGCGTCTCTGCACATCTCTTTCCTGGACCCTTAAAGGTCATTAGAATCTATAACACTTCCAATGCTGGTGCTCAGGTGGACGAGCAGGGAGGCAGGGGTCCTGGGGACAATCAACGTCACCGGGAGGCTGCTGGGGAGAAGCTCTGACCCTCGCCCCAGGGTATGAGGGCTCCCAACTCAGCACTCAGCAGTTACAGAAGAAGGGTCTGCACCCTCAGCACTCCAAGAATGAGGAACGGGACAAAAGGCAGAGGAGGGGTTTGTCCCCAGCAAAGCCCATTAAAAATCCCTGGGAGATAAAAATAGAATCTGGGCAATAAAGTCAAGTCTAACCTTTTTTATCCTTTGTGCTTTGTCTAATTTCACGTGCTCCTAGGGTCCCGCATGCAGAGGTTCCACACCCGGCACTTCAGACCAGATTTCCTAGTGCAGAATGGCTGGGTCGACACCTCAGCTCCTGGGGCCCAGTGCAGACTCCACGATATAGAGCCTGAGCTACAGCCAACCCGGCCCTCGAGAGCTCCGCCGCCTCCCTCCCTCCCACTGACTCTGACAGGATCTCTACACAGCAGCCCAGCCCACAGCCCACGGGGTAGTGCATGCTCTCACCTCTCCATTCTCTGATCAAAATATAAAGTTTCCTTTGCTTGTGAACCAAACTCAGTCTCGATCTGTTGGCCCCAATGACACTGGGCAGGGGGACACTTGTTGGGGTCCACTCTGGAGGATCAGTAACAGAAATTGAGACTATTGTAACCTCAATGAACAGATGTGTGAGCCAAACTGTAGTTAACATAGAACAGTGTATAAGGCTCGGGTAAAATAAGATGTTTTTAACACTTCCATTTGATATTTCCATCACTTTTTATAAGCAAGTTCAGTGAAAAGGTTTGTCTTATTTGTCAGGTCAATATTAGAGAAACGAAGTGATTTCTTTCCAAGGATGTACAGCTAATAATCTTGGTTAAACCTTCAATCTTGTTTTAAATGCTTTTCCATTGAAAATGATACCTCTCTTTCAGCTCCCCCATTTCTGAGAAGTATAAAATCTTATAATTTATTATTACCAAAGGGGAAAGGTGGGAGGAGGGATAAATTAACAGTTTGGAATGAACACATACACACTGCTATGTATAAAATAGATCATCAACAAGGAACTACTGTATAGCACAGGGAACTACACTCAACATTTTGCAATAACCTATAAGGGGAAATAATCTGAAAAAGAATAGATATTTTTATTGACATCATCTATCAATGACAGTTAAAGTGTAGCCTAAGGGAAGCTGGTGGTGAGTGCTTCTGACCCTGAAGACTTCAATCATCTAAAGTTTGGACTCTGCCTACTTCCCAAGGCCCTTAATGAACATATGTGTAGCCGTAGCTTAAAAACTTCCCCAGTTTGGGTTTCGGGGAGACACTGATTTTGAAAAAGCCCTGGTGTTCTCCTTACATGAATGGGACTCTTCCTACTGCTAAAACATGTCTGTCACACCCAGAGGATGGTATACCATCTGATCGGGAAGAGTTTGGAAAAGGCATCTCATCTCCTCATCTCCTGGTGCTCGGGTTCACCCCTCCAGCGTCTTTACTAACAGTCTCCCCACTTGGAGATGTCAGCACTGTCAACATCCTGTTGCGTACAGTTTGGAATTTGTCCAGAGGATGAAGCGGAAGGATGAGGAACAATGAGAGACAAGTCCTAGGTGTTCAGACAGGCACATGTCACTCTAATTTCCAATCAGGAAGACGAATTGACCAAAGGCTAGGGTTGCCCATGGAAACAGTATAGGGCTTGAGGAAATCCCACTGCTTTGTGGCCAGTTCCCATAAACACAAGTTGAACAATGGAACTCAGGGGCAGTAAAATTCACAAAACTGCAGAGTTGAAAATATCCATCACTGAAAAATGTCTTGAGGAAAGTCAGAGAAAAGGACTTGTAAGCAAGGGAGAATGGCAGGAAAGGGATTTGAGGAGGTAGAAAGGACTCGCCATTAAGCACAAGAAAAGGAGCTGAACATTGCCAACATTGCAGTTGGCCAAAAAGGGTGTATGCGTTCTTTTCTGTATATATTCAAGAAAAGGGCATACACTTTTTTAGCCAACCAAACAGGTGGGCACTGGAAGTCAATACTACAAAAGATATCACTTCGCATCAGTCAGAAGAGCCATCCTCATAAAGCGTAAACAACAGAAATGCAGGACAGGGCAACGAGAAGAGGGAGCCCTGTGAGACTTATAGTGGAAATGTATATTGCCAACGGCCATTCTGGAGAAGTGTATTGTGTTTACTAAAGCATCTAAAAAATGAGCTACAGAGCATAGGGCACTTGCACTCACGGGCGTATATCTTGGGAAAAACAAAAATCGAGAGGACACAGGCACCCCAATGTTTACCCCCTCTCTGTTTAAAAGATCCTCGACTAGGATATAACTTAAATGTCTCTGGAGGGAAAAAATGGATAGAGATGTGGTACTTAGGTAGAGTGGAATATTATTCAGCCTGGAAATCAATGAAATATGGCCAGTTGTAACAACTCCGGAGGAGTTACGTATGATCATTCTAAGTGACAGAATTCAAAAAGAAAAAGACACATATCATAAGATATCACTTAAAGGTGGAATCCAAAATGGCTACACATGAAATAAATTACAAAACAAAAACATAGTCAAATATGTAGAAAACACGCATAAGGCTGCTAAACGGGAAAGGTGGGGAGGGGTGAGGCATCATCCAGGAGGTTGAAATTAGCAAAGATACCATTCCAAATACCAAACTGATAATCAACAAGGCCTACACGGTAGCTAAAAGAACTGCACTCAGCACACTCAAGTCACCGGAAAAGAATATATATGACTGGTAAGAATCTGAAAAAGAATTTATTGATGTCTCTCTGTACGTGAATCAAGTGGATGTACAGCAGCAAGAAACAGAGCTTTGAAAATCAGCTGTAACCAATATAGTAATAAATTGAAAAAAATAAATGACAGAGAGACAGAGAAAACCTCTTACAACTTTTCCTCAGGGACGGTGATGCAACATGGATTGAACACATCTAGACCCACAGCAGGATGAGACATAAGGCTGGAAACTGTTTGCGCTAAGAGAAATGTGAGGTTGGGTGAGGAAATGCACACCCTTTAAAGTAATACTACCTGGTACCCATTCAATGGGTCCCAAATCTGCAGGTTCAAGGGATCTTCCTACAGCTAAAACATGCATGGAAAACCCAGAGGACTGTACACCATGTGATCGGGAGATGTGTCTAAAATGCACCTCATTTATCCTCTCCTGGTGCTCCTGTTCACCATTCCAGCCACGCTACTTAGAATCTCCCCACTTGGAGAATCAGCACATTTAAACTTCTGTTTCACACATTTTGCAAATTGTGAGGAGGATGAACGGGAAGAGGGGGAACCAATGAGAGAAGAGTTGTAGGGGTTTGGATGGGCACATATCACTCTAATTTCCCATTAAGAATAAGAATTAAAGAAAGGCTCAGCCTGCCTCGCCGGAGCCAAAATAGGGCCTGAAGCAATCCTGCGGGTTTGAGGCCAGCTCACAAAAGAGCAACTTAAAAAATGGAGCTCAGGGTCACTGCAATTCACAAACCTGCAGAGTTATAAATGAAAACTAACGTCCAAAAATATGTTGAGGTAAGGCAAAGAAGAGGATCTGAATGCAAGACAGAATTGCAAGAAACAGATTTCAAGAGATAGATTGGACTCGTCTTTAACGCACATGAAAAGCGGCAGAATTTCGACAATGATGCAGTTGGCCCAAAAGGGCGTATGCGTTTTTTCCTGGATATAATCAGGAAAAAACGCATACGCCCTTTTGGGCAACGAAGCAAGCAAGCAATGCAAATGTGCACAACAAAGAAGTCTCACTTCCCACCGGTCAAAAGGGCCATCCTAAAAAATTGTAAAAACCAGAAATGCAGGACAGGCCATGGAGAACAGGGAGCCTTTATACGCTGATGGGCAGTGTGTGAACTGCCGAGAGCCACTCTGGAGAAGTGTATGGTGGTTCCTAAATCATCTAAAAAGCAGAGCTACAGAGCATAGGACACTTCCAATCATGGGAGTATATCTAGGGAAGTCTAAAAATCAACAAGACACAAGCACACCACAGTTTAGGGCTACTCTGTTTACAAGAACCTCAACTTCAGTACACCTTAAATATCCCAGGAAAGAGAACAATGGATAAAGAAGATGTGGTACTTATGTACAATGGAATATCTCTTCACCATGAAATCAATGTAATAAGGCTAGTAGAAGGATAAAGAGTGGATTTAGGTCCGATAATACTACTTGAAATAAGTCAAACAGAAAAAGAAACATATCATAAGATATCACTTATAGAGGGAGGGTAAATATGGCTGCACAAGAAATGAATTACAGAACAGAACAGTGTCTCACATTTAGAAAACACACTTATGTCAGCTTAAGGGGAAAGGAGAGGTGGGGTGATGCATAAAACCAGAGTTTGAAATTAGCACAGATACCGTTCAATAAACCAAATAGGTATTAGACAAGATCTACACCTTGCTCAATGAACAGGCCTCAACACACCCTATACACCGCAGAGAAATATATCTGAGGAATAAGAATCTTAAAACCCATGTATTGATATATCTCCATAAGGGAATCAAGTGTGTGCAGAGCGGCACAAACACAGCAGTGAAAAGGAGCTAAACCCCATTATAGAAATAAATTTTAAAAACAAAACGCTGAAACAATGAAAGAGAGAAAAATTCTTACAAAATTCGCTCAGGGGCTGTGATGCAACCTGGATTGACCACATATAAACCCACAGCTGGATAAGACATAAGGCTGGACACTTGGGGCTGACAGGATTGGTGAGCTTTGGTGAGCAACTGCCGAAAGTTTAATGCAATACTTCATGCTACTCAGTCCAAGGGTCCCAACACTCCAGGTTGAAGGGAATCTTCCTACAGCTAAACCATGCTTGGGAAACCCAGCGACTGGTATACCATATGATCGGGAAAGGTTTCTAAAACGCACCTCATTTTTCCTCTCCTGGGGCTCCGGATCGACATTCCAGCCGCTTTACTAACAACATCCCCACATGGAGTCAATGCCTTAAATTCTGGTATCGCACAGTCTGCAGTTAGTGCAGAGGATGAATGGGAATAGGGGGAACCAGTGAGAAACTAGCTGTAGCGGTTTCAATGGGCACATGTCACTCTAATATCACATCAGTAAGAAGAATTAACCAAAGGCACAGCAAGGTGCCCCAGAAGAAAAATAGGGCTTCAAGGAATCCTGTGGTTATGGGGCAAGACCACAAAAATAAGAGCTAAAAAATGGAGCTAAGGGCCACTGCAATTCAAAAACCTGCAGAGTTATAAAGGCCAACTATTTTTAAAAAATATATTGAGGTAAGGCTATGAAGAGGCATTGAAAGCAAGGCAGAATTGCAGGAAACCGATTTCAGGAGGTAGACTGGAATTGCATTGAAAGCATATGAAGAGAGTCAGAAACTCGACAATGATGCACTTGGCCAAAAAGGGCGTATGCGTTTTTTCCTGAATATATTCAGGAAAAAACGCATACGCCCTTTTTGGCCAACCAAGCAAGCTTGCAAAGGAAATCTGCACTACAATGAAGTCTCACTTCCACCCGGTCAAAAGGGCCATCTGAAAAATGTGTAAAATCCATAAAGGCACGACAGGCCATGGAGAACTGGGAGCCTTCTTATGCTGATGGGCGGGATGTAAATTGCCAACAGCCACTCTGGAGAAGTGTATGGTGTTTCCTGAAACATCTAAAAAACAAAGCAACAGAGCCTAGGGCACTTCCACTTATGGTCCTATAGCTTAGGGAAATTAAAATCAAAAAGACACAGCCACCCCAAAGTTTGGGACGGCTCTGTTTACAAGAACCTCGTTTACGGTACAAGTTCAATATCGCAGAAAGTGAAAAATGGATAAAGAACTTGTGGTACTTACGTACAATGCAATATCACTCAGCAATGAAATCTATGTCATCAGGCCCGTAGCAGCATAATGAGTGGATTCAGGTATGATGATTCTAACTGAAATAAGTCACACAGAAAAGAAACATCATAAGGATATCACTAATACACAGGAATGTGAACTTGGCTACACATGAACTGAATTACAAAACAGAACAGTGTCTCAAGTTTAGAAAACCAACTTATGCTTGCTTAAGGGGGAAGGTGAGTTGGGGTGCTGCATAAAACCAGAGATTGAAATGAGCACAGATAAAGTTCCTTAAGCCAAATATGGAATAGACAAGAGCTACTCCTTGCTCAACGAAATGGACTCAACACCCCATATTAAACGCCTAAGAATGTACCTGACTAGTAAGTATCTTAAAACCTATGGATTGCTATGTCTCCGAAAGAGAATCAAGCGTGTGTACAGGGGCATAAACGCAGCAGTGATAGGATTGGAGAGGTTCGGTGAGCAAATGAAGACCCTTTGAAGTCATATTGCATGGTACCCATTCCACGGGTCTCAACTCTCCAGGTTTAAGGTATTCTTCCTTCAGCTAAAACATGCATGTGGAACCCAGAGTATGATCAACCGTGTGAACGGGAGACGTGTTCAAATATGTCTCAGTTTTCCTCCCCTGGTACTCGGGTGCAACATTCCAGACGCTTTACTAACACTCTCCCGACTTGGAGAGTCAGTCCCTTTAACCTCCTGTTTGGCCCAGTTTGCAATTTCTGCGGAAGATGAACAGGAATAGGGAGAACCAATGAGAGACTAGCTGGAGGTGTCTGGACGGGCAAATTTAACTCTCATTTCCCACCAGGAAGAGGAATAACCAAAGGCTCAGCGTGCCGTGCCGGAACCAGATTAGGGCCTGAAGCCATCCTGCGGTGTTGCGGCCAGCTCACAAGAAAGCGAGTTGAAGAAAGGAGCTCAGGGGCACTGTAATTCACAAACCTGCAGAGTTATAAATGACAGCTATCGTCCAAAAATATACTGAAGTAAGGCTGCCAAGAGGACTTGAAAGCGGGGCAGAATTGCAGGAAACCGATTTCAGGAGGTAGACTGGAATTGCATTGAAAGCATAGGAAAAGAGGCAGAACGTCCACAATGATGCACTTGGCCAAAAAGGGCGTATGCGTTTTTTCCTGAATATATTCAGGAAAAAACGCATACGCCCTTTTTGGCCAACCAAGCAAGCTTGCAAAGGAAATCTGCACTACAATGAAGTCTCACTTCCCCCCGGTCAAAAGGGCCATCTGAAAAAGTGTAAAATCCAGAAAGGCAGGACAGGCCATGGAGAACTGGGAGCCTTGTTATGCTGATGGGCGGGATGTAAATTGCCAACAGACACTCGGGAGAAGTGTATGGTGTTTCCTGAAACATCTAAAAAACAAAGCAACAGAGCCTAGGGCACTTCCACTTATGGTCCTATAGCTTAGGGAAATTAAAATCAAAAAGACACAGCCACCCCAAAATTTGGGACGGCTCTTTTTACAGGAATCTCTTCTACGGCACAAGTTAAATATCCCAGAGAGCAAATAATGGATAAAGAAGTTGCGGTACTTATGTACAACAGAATACCACTCAGCAATGAAATCTATGTCACCAGGCCCGTACCAGCATAATGAGTGGATTGAGGCACGATGATTCTAAGTGAAATAAGTCACACAGAAAAAGAAACATCATAAGGTATCACTAATACACGGAATGTGAACTTGGCTACACATGAACTGAATTACAAAACAGAACAGGGTCTCAAGTTTAGAAAACCAACTTATGCCTGCTTAAGGGGGAAGGTGAGTTGGGGTGCTGCATAAAAGCAGAGTTTGAAATTAGCACAGATACCGTTCCATAAGCCAAATATGTAATAGACAAGAGCTACCCCTTGCTCAACGAAATGGATTCAACAATGAGGTATCACCTCACACCTGGTAGAATAGGCATCATTGAAAATCTACAAACAAAAAATGCTGGAAAGGGTGTGGAGAAAAGGAACCCTCTTCCACTATTGTTGGGAATATAAATTGATACAGTCATTATGGAGAACAATATGGAATTTCTTAAGAAACTAACAATAGAATTACCATATGATACAGCAATCCCATTACTGGACATATACCCAGACAAAACCATAAATCAAAAAGAGTCATTCACCGCAATGTTCATTGCATCACTATTTACAATATCGAGGTAATGGAAGCAACCTAAATGCCCACAGACAGACGAATGCATAAAGCTGTGGTACATATATAAAATGGAATATTACTAAGCCATGAAAAGGAATGAAATTGGGTCATTTGTAGAGACGTCGATGGATCTAGAGACTGTCATACAGAGTGAAGTAAGTCAGAAAGAGAAAAACAAATCTTGTATATTCATGCATATATGTGGAACCTAGAAAAACTGTACAGATTAACCATTTTGCAAGGCATAAATAGAGCAACAGATGTAGACAACAAACGTATGGACAACAAGGGGGGAAAGCTGTTGGGGGGGTGGTGGTGGGAGGAGTTGAGAGACTGGGATTGGCATGTATACATTTATATGTATAAAATAGATAACCAATAAGAACCTGCTGTATAAAAATATAAAATAAAATTCAAAATTAAAAAGAAATAAAATTTAAAAAATAAAACAGAAAAAACAATTATTCCCTGCACATACATGTATTTATATGAATAAATTATTTCCATGCTTATATCTGTAAATACAAAAAAGAGGAATAAAATCTACCTTGAACCAAAAACGAAAAAGAGAAAAAAAACACAGAACCCACCAGTTACACAGAGGAAAACCGTATCAGGGCACTTGCTCCAGTTGTAAACAATTCTGAAGTTGGTCAGTGGTGGGGAATCGTCTCCCATTCAGCCAGCAGCCCCCACGCAACAAGCGTCCTCATTGCAAAGCTGGGGCACCGTGCCGAGGCATCTGTGAGTAAACGTGAGCTGAGCCCCAGGCCAGTTGCTGCTGAACTATTCCCACCCGTCCCAGGTAAAACACCTGAATATATACAAGGACTTGAAAGCCTAGAGGAAGGGCCATAGAGCCACACGAGTGACAGCATGCCGGCCGACTTGGTGCCTGCAGGCCAGCCAGGATGGTCCTGGCCCTGGGTGCTCTTCTGGAAGATTTCCATTTCCCTGCCTGAGATACCCGTCCTGTCCCTGCCCCCACTGCTTTTTTCCTTCCTCACCTCTGCCCAGGGAGAAATTCCAGCAGCAGGTATGGGTGACACATCCTCTTCTTTAGCAGGTGGCAGCCTGGCAACTGCTGCAGAAAGTCCAGCAGAGCCCCACTCACACTGGGCCACCCACAAAGCCGTGGCCTCTCACTCCCTCCCACCAGCCCAGCCCCGAGACTGCTGACAGGGCAGAGAAAATGGCGTC
Organism: Tursiops truncatus; assembly: GCF_011762595.2. Taxonomy (NCBI): domain Eukaryota; kingdom Metazoa; phylum Chordata; class Mammalia; order Artiodactyla; family Delphinidae; genus Tursiops; species Tursiops truncatus. Next base: position 72,267 of record NW_022983209.1, read on the forward strand.
AGGCACGGCTGCAGGGGCTCTTGCTGCCTGGAGTGGTATTTATATTGATCTCAACCCAGGCACACCTGGGGAGGGCTGGCCGGCACGGTAAGGCTGCCCAGGTCAGCCAATCATCACCCCTCAGGGGCTCACAGTTGCAGAAAATGGAACTTGCTGAACCGGCCAGGTCCAAGGAACAGGTGTGGGCTCCTGAGAGTCAGGATAGACAAGGGGCTGCAGCTTTGGCTTGTTTTCTAATCATTTTATCTGGCCCATGAGTGGGAGACAACTTCAAGAAAACCCTCTCCTAATGAGAGGAACCCAGGAGTCAGGGAGAGGAGGGGTGGGTGGTGGTTGGAGACAGAGGCCTGGTGCCCCGGGTGCAGTGGAAGTCTCTGGAAGACCAGGTGGAGGGAGGCCTCACGGAGTGATGCCCAGGGTCACAGACCTGTCGCAGCTGCTGTTTGTTAGTTCAAGTCCTGCTCTGAGGTGCTCTGTGTCAGCTCTGAGCGACAGGTGAGCTGGGGGTGCTCTGCAATGAGGGCTATGTGCACGGTTCCTGTGTGCCCAGCCCTGCCACGGTACCTGCAAGGGTAGCTCTGTATCCTGGGAGGGGCCTGACCACGAGAGCCCCGTGGGGTGGGGTGGGGGTGGGGTACCTGCCCAGGTGAGCTCCATATTCTGGGATTGGTCTGACCACGAGAGCCCCATGGGCTGCTGGGGACCTGGTAAAGGATGTCAGGACAGTCAGTGAAGCCACCGAGGATATACCTCCAGTTGCTCCTAATTCCTACACCCTGCTGGTCATTCTACCAACCACCAGGACATGGTATTCTGTATTAGTCTTCAATGATGCCTTCTTTTGTATTCCATTAGTCCCAGAGTCACAAGAAATTTTGGCTTGTGAGTGGCAGGACTCAACATACAACTAAAACAATACTTCCGGGCCGTCTGGCCCCAAGGGTGCAAAAATTCCCACACCATCTTTGGGGAAAGCTTAGCTAAAGACCTAAAAGTTCTACCTCTGGAAAAGGAAACCCTCCTTCAATATGCAGACGACATTCTGATCACCAGCCCTACTAAGGAGGCCTCTGAACTACCAAGCCAATAAAGGATAGAAGTTGTCCAAGAAAAAGCTCAAATATCACAGACTGCGGTGACCTGCCTGGGCTTCATTCTCACAGAAGGTCAGAGAAGCCATCCCAGAAAGGAAGAAACCATTTTCAGCTAGACTGTTTAGGTCCAGAGCAGCACCTGGCTCCAGACCCTAGTTTTAGAAAGGGTAAGGCTGAAAATGGTTTCTTCCCTTTCCTGGGATGGGCTTCTCTGACCTTCTGTGAGAATGAAGCCCAGGCAGGTCACCGCAGTCTGTGATATTTGAGCTTTTTTCTTGGACAATTCTATCCTCTTTATTGGCTTGGTAGTTCAGAGGCCTCCTTAGTAGGGCTGGTGATCAGAATGTCGTCCTGCATATTGAAGGAGGGTTTCCTTTTCCAGAGGTAGAACTTTTAGGTCTTTAGCTAAGCTTTCCCCAAAGATGGTGTGGGAATTTTTGCACCCTTGGGGCCAGACGGCCCGGAAGTATTGTTTTAGTTGTATGTTGAGTCCTGCCACTCACAAGCCAAAATTTCTTGTGACTCTGGGACTAATGGAATACAAAAGAAGGCATCATTGAAGACTAATACAGAATACCATGTCCTGGTGGTTGGTAGAATGACCAGCAGGGTGTAGGAATTAGGAGCAACTGGAGGTATATCCTCGGTGGCTTCACTGACTGTCCTGACATCCTTTACCAGGTCCCCAGCAGCCCATGGGGCTCTCGTGGTCAGACCAATCCCAGAATATGGAGCTCACCTGGGCAGGTACCCCACCCCCACCCCAGCCCACGGGGCTCTCGTGGTCAGGCCCCTCCCAGGATACAGAGCTACCCTTGCAGGTACCGTGGCAGGGCTGGGCACACAGGAACCGTGCACATAGCCCTCATTGCAGAGCACCCCCAGCTCACCTGTCGCTCAGAGCTGACACAGAGCACCTCAGAGCAGGACTTGAACTAACAAACAGCAGCTGCGACAGGTCTGTGACCCTGGGCATCACTCCGTGAGGCCTCCCTCCACCTGGTCTTCCAGAGACTTCCACTGCACCCGGGGCACCAGGCCTCTGTCTCCAACCACCACCCACCCCTCCTCTCCCTGACTCCTGGGTTCCTCTCATTAGGAGAGGGTTTTCTTGAAGTTGTCTCCCACTCATGGGCCAGATAAAATGATTAGAAAACAAGCCAAAGCTGCAGCCCCTTGTCTATCCTGACTCTCAGGAGCCCACACCTGTTCCTTGGACCTGGCCGGTTCAGCAAGTTCCATTTTCTGCAACTGTGAGCCCCTGAGGGGTGATGATTGGCTGACCTGGGCAGCCTTACCGTGCCGGCCAGCCCTCCCCAGGTGTGCCTGGGTTGAGATCAATATAAATACCACTCCAGGCAGCAAGAGCCCCTGCAGCCATGCCTGACGCCATTTTCTCTGCCCTGTCAGCAGTCTCGGGGCTGGGCTGGTGGGAGGGAGTGAGAGGCCACGGCTTTGTGGGTGGCCCAGTGTGAGTGGGGCTCTGCTGGACTTTCTGCAGCAGTTGCCAGGCTGCCACCTGCTAAAGAAGAGGATGTGTCACCCATACCTGCTGCTGGAATTTCTCCCTGGGCAGAGGTGAGGAAGGAAAAAAGCAGTGGGGGCAGGGACAGGACGGGTATCTCAGGCAGGGCAATGGAAATCTTCCAGAAGAGCACCCAGGGCCAGGACCATCCTGGCTGGCCTGCAGGCACCAAGTCGGCCGGCATGCTGTCACTCGTGTGGCTCTATGGCCCTTCCTCTAGGCTTTCAAGTCCTTGTATATATTCAGGTGTTTTACCTGGGACGGGTGGGAATAGTTCAGCAGCAACTGGCCTGGGGCTCAGCTCACGTTTACTCACAGATGCCTCGGCACGGTGCCCCAGCTTTGCAATGAGGACGCTTGTTGCGTGGGGGCTGCTGGCTGAATGGGAGACGATTCCCCACCACTGACCAACTTCAGAATTGTTTACAACTGGAGCAAGTGCCCTGATACGGTTTTCCTCTGTGTAACTGGTGGGTTCTGTGTTTTTTTCTCTTTTTCGTTTTTGGTTCAAGGTAGATTTTATTCCTCTTTTTTGTATTTACAGATATAAGCATGGAAATAATTTATTCATATAAATACATGTATGTGCAGGGAATAATTGTTTTTTCTGTTTTATTTTTTAAATTTTATTTCTTTTTAATTTTGAATTTTATTTTATATTTTTATACAGCAGGTTCTTATTGGTTATCTATTTTATACATATAAATGTATACATGCCAATCCCAGTCTCTCAACTCCTCCCACCACCACCCCCCCAACAGCTTTCCCCCCTTGTTGTCCATACGTTTGTTGTCTACATCTGTTGCTCTATTTATGCCTTGCAAAATGGTTAATCTGTACAGTTTTTCTAGGTTCCACATATATGCATGAATATACAAGATTTGTTTTTCTCTTTCTGACTTACTTCACTCTGTATGACAGTCTCTAGATCCATCGACGTCTCTACAAATGACCCAATTTCATTCCTTTTCATGGCTGAGTAATATTCCATTTTATATATGTACCACAGCTTTATGCATTCGTCTGTCTGTGGGCATTTAGGTTGCTTCCATTACCTCGATATTGTAAATAGTGATGCAATGAACATTGCGGTGAATGACTCTTTTTGATTTATGGTTTTGTCTGGGTATATGTCCAGTACTGGGATTGCTGTATCATATGGTAATTCTATTGTTAGTTTCTTAAGAAATTCCATATTGTTCTCCATAATGACTGTATCAATTTATATTCCCAACAATAGTGGAAGAGGGTTCCTTTTCTCCACACCCTTTCCAGCATTTTTTGTTTGTAGATTTTCAATGATGCCTATTCTACCAGGTGTGAGGTGATACCTCATTGTTGAATCCATTTCGTTGAGCAAGGGGTAGCTCTTGTCTATTACATATTTGGCTTATGGAACGGTATCTGTGCTAATTTCAAACTCTGCTTCTAAGCAGCACCCCAACTCACCTTCCCCCTTAAGCAGGCATAAGTTGGTTTTCTAAACTTGAGACCCTGTTCTGTTTTGTAATTCAGTTCATGTGTAGCCAAGTTCACATTCCGTGTATTAGTGATACCTTATGATGTTTCTTTTTCTGTGTGACTTATTTCACTTAGAATCATCGTGCCTCAATCCACTCATTATGCTGGTACGGGCCTGGTGACATAGATTTCATTGCTGAGTGGTATTCTGTTGTACATAAGTACCGCAACTTCTTTATCCATTATTTGCTCTCTGGGATATTTAACTTGTGCCGCAGAAGAGATTCCTGTAAAAAGAGCCGTCCCAAATTTTGGGGTGGCTGTGTCTTTTTGATTTAATTTCCCTAAGCTATAGGACCATAAGTGGAAGTGCCCTAGGCTCTGTTGCTTTGTTTTTTAGATGTTTCAGGAAACACCATACACTTCTCCCGAGTGTCTGTTGGCAATTTACATCCCGCCCATCAGCATAACAAGGCTCCCAGTTCTCCATGGCCTGTCCTGCCTTTCTGGATTTTACACTTTTTTCAGATGGCCCTTTTGACCGGGGGGAAGTGAGACTTCATTGTAGTGCAGATTTCCTTTGCAAGCTTGCTTGGTTGGCCAAAAAGGGCGTATGCGTTTTTTCCTGAATATATTCAGGAAAAAACGCATACGCCCTTTTTGGCCAAGTGCATCATTGTGGACGTTCTGCCTCTTTTCCTATGCTTTCAATGCAATTCCAGTCTACCTCCTGAAATCGGTTTCCTGCAATTCTGCCCCGCTTTCAAGTCCTCTTGGCAGCCTTACTTCAGTATATTTTTGGACGATAGCTGTCATTTATAACTCTGCAGGTTTGTGAATTACAGTGCCCCTGAGCTCCTTTCTTCAACTCGCTTTCTTGTGAGCTGGCCGCAACACCGCAGGATGGCTTCAGGCCCTAATCTGGTTCCGGCACGGCACGCTGAGCCTTTGGTTATTTCCTCTTCCTGGTGGGAAATGAGAGTTAAATTTGCCCGTCCAGACACCTCCAGCTAGTCTCTCATTGGTTCTCCCTATTCCTGTTCATCTTCCGCAGAAATTGCAAACTGGGCCAAACAGGAGGTTAAAGGCGCTGACTCTCCAAGTGGGGAGAGTGTTAGTAAAGCGTCTGGAATGTTGCACCCGAGTACCAGGGGAGGAAAACTGAGACATATTTGAACACGTCTCCCGTTCACACGGTTGATCATACTCTGGGTTCCACATGCATGTTTTAGCTGAAGGAAGAATACCTTAAACCTGGAGAGTTGAGACCCGTGGAATGGGTACCATGCAATATGACTTCAAAGGGTCTTCATTTGCTCACCGAACCTCTCCAATCCTATCACTGCTGCGTTTATGCCCCTGTACACACGCTTGATTCTCTTTCGGAGACATAGCAATCCATAGGTTTTAAGATACTTACTAGTCAGGTACATTCTTAGGCGTTTAATATGGGGTGTTGAGTCCATTTCGTTGAGCAAGGAGTAGCTCTTGTCTATTCCATATTTGGCTTAAGGAACTTTATCTGTGCTCATTTCAATCTCTGGTTTTATGCAGCACCCCAACTCACCTTTCCCCTTAAGCAAGCATAAGTTGGTTTTCTAAACTTGAGACCCTGTTCTGTTTTGTAATTCAGTTCATGTGTAGCCAAGTTTACATTCCGTGTATTAGTGATATCTTATGATGTTTCTTTTCTGTGTGACTTATTTCAGTTAGAATCATCATACCTGAATCCACTCATTATGCTGCTACGGGCCTGATGACATAGATTTCATTGCTGAGTGATATTGCATTGTACGTAAGTACCACAAGTTCTTTATCCATTTTTCACTTTCTGCGATATTGAACTTGTACCGTAAACGAGGTTCTTGTAAACAGAGCCGTCCCAAACTTTGGGGTGGCTGTGTCTTTTTGATTTTAATTTCCCTAAGCTATAGGACCATAAGTGGAAGTGCCCTAGGCTCTGTTGCTTTGTTTTTTAGATGTTTCAGGAAACACCATACACTTCTCCAGAGTGGCTGTTGGCAATTTACATCCCGCCCATCAGCATAAGAAGGCTCCCAGTTCTCCATGGCCTGTCGTGCCTTTATGGATTTTACACTTTTTTCAGATGGCCCTTTTGACCGGGGGGAAGTGAGACTTCATTGTAGTGCAGATTTCCTTTGCAAGCTTGCTTGGTTGGCCAAAAAGGGCGTATGCGTTTTTTCCTGAATATATTCAGGAAAAAACGCATACGCCCTTTTTGGCCAAGTGCATCATTGTCGAGTTCTGACTCTCTTCATATGCTTTCAATGCAATTCCAGTCTACCTCCTGAAATCGGTTTCCTGCAATTCTGCCTTGCTTTCAATGCCTCTTCATAGCCTTACCTCAATATATTTTTTGAAAATAGTTGGCCTTTATAACTCTGCAGGTTTTTGCATTGCAGTGGCCCTTAGCTCCATTTTTCAGCTCTTATTTTTGTGGTCTTGCCCCATAACCACAGGATTCCTTGAAGCCCTATTTTTCTTCTGGGGCACCTTGCTGTGCCTTTGGTTAATTCTTCTTACTGATGTGACATTAGAGTGACATGTGCCCATTGAAACCGCTACAGCTAGTTTCTCACTGGTTCCCCCTATTCCCATTCATCCTCTGCACTAACTGCAGACTGTGCGATACCAGAACTTAAAGGCATTGACTCCATGTGGGGATGTTGTTAGTAAAGCGGCTGGAATGTCGATCCGGAGCCCCAGGAGAGGAAAAATGAGGTGCGTTTTAGAAACCTTTCCCGATCATATGGTATACCAGTCGCTGGGTTTCCCAAGCATGGTTTAGCTGTAGGAAGATTCCCTTCAACCTGGAGTGTTGGGACCCTTGGACTGAGTAGCATGAAGTATTGCATTAAACTTTCGGCAGTTGCTCACCAAAGCTCACCAATCCTCTCAGCCCCAAGTGTCCAGCCTTATGTCTTATCCAGCTGTGGGTTTATATGTGGTCAATCCAGGTTGCATCACAGCCCCTGAGCGAATTTTGTAAGAATTTTTCTCTCTTTCATTGTTTCAGCGTTTTGTTTTTAAAATTTATTTCTATAATGGGGTTTAGCTCATTTTCACTGCTGTGTTTGTGCCGCTCTGCACACACTTGATTCCCTTATGGAGATATATCAATACATGGGTTTTAAGATTCTTATTACTCAGATATATTTCTCTGCGGTGTATAGGGTGTGTTGAGGCCAGTTCATTGAGCAAGGTGTAGATCTTGTCTAATACCTATTTGGTTTATTGAACGGTATCTGTGCTAATTTCAAACTCTGGTTTTATGCATCACCCCACCTCTCCTTTCCCCTTAAGCTGACATAAGTGTGTTTTCTAAATGTGAGACACTGTTCTGTTCTGTAATTCATTTCTTGTGCAGCCATATTTACCCTCCTTCTATAAGTGATATCTTATGATATGTTTCTTTTTCTGTTTGACTTATTTCAAGTAGTATTATCGGACCTAAATCCACTCTTTATCCTTCTACTAGCCTTATTACATTGATTTCATGGTGAAGAGATATTCCATTGTACATAAGTACCACATCTTCTTTATCCATTGTTCTCTTTCCTGGGATATTTAAGGTGTACTGAAGTTGAGGTTCTTGTAAACAGAGTAGCCCTAAACTGTGGTGTGCTTGTGTCTTGTTGATTTTTAGACTTCCCTAGATATACTCCCATGATTGGAAGTGTCCTATGCTCTGTAGCTCTGTTTTTTAGATGATTTAGGAACCACCATACACTTCTCCAGAGTGGCTCTCGGCAGTTCACACACTGCCCATCAGCGTATAAAGGCTCCCTGTTCTCCATGGCCTGTCCTGCATTTCTGGTTTTTACAATTTTTTAGGATGGCCCTTTTGACCGGTGGGAAGTGAGACTTCTTTGTTGTGCACATTTGCATTGCTTGCTTGCTTCGTTGCCCATAAAGTGCGTATGCGTTTTTTCCTGGATATAATCAGGAAAAAACGCATACGCACTTTTGGGCCAACTGCATCATTGTCGAAATTCTGCCGCTTTTCATGTGCGTTAAAGACGAGTCCAATCTATCTCTTGAAATCTGTTTCTTGCAATTCTGTCTTGCATTCAGATCCTCTTCTTTGCCTTACCTCAACATATTTTTGGACGTTAGTTTTCATTTATAACTCTGCAGGTTTGTGAATTGCAGTGACCCTGAGCTCCATTTTTTAAGTTGCTCTTTTGTGAGCTGGCCTCAAACCCGCAGGATTGCTTCAGGCCCTATTTTGGCTCCGGCGAGGCAGGCTGAGCCTTTCTTTAATTCTTATTCTTAATGGGAAATTAGAGTGATATGTGCCCGTCCAAACCCCTACAACTATTCTCTCATTGGTTCCCCCTCTTCCCGTTCATCCTCCTCACAATTTGCAAAATGTGTGAAACAGAAGTTTAAATGTGCTGATTCTCCAAGTGGGGAGATTCTAAGTAACGTGGCTGGAATGGTGAACAGGAGCACCAGGAGAGGATAAATGAGGTGCATTTTAGACACATCTCCCGATCACATGGTGTACAGTCCTCTGGGTTTTCCATGCATGTTTTAGCTGTAGGAAGATCCCTTGAACCTGCAGATTTGGGACCCATTGAATGGGTACCAGGTAGTATTACTTTAAAGGGTGTGCATTTCCTCACCCAACCTCACATTTCTCTTAGCGCAAACAGTTTCCAGCCTTATGTCTCATCCTGCTGTGGGTCTAGATGTGTTCAATCCATGTTGCATCACCGTCCCTGAGGAAAAGTTGTAAGAGGTTTTCTCTGTCTCTCTGTCGTTTATTTTTTTCAATTTATTACTATATTGGTTACAGCTGATTTTCAAAGCTCTGTTTCTTGCTGCTGTACATCCACTTGATTCACGTACAGAGAGACATCAATAAATTCTTTTTCAGATTCTTACCAGTCGTATATATTCTTTTCCGGTGACTTGAGTGTGCTGAGTGCAGTTCTTTTAGCTACCGTGTAGGCCTTGTTGATTATCAGTTTGGTATTTGGAATGGTATCTTTGCTAATTTCAACCTCCTGGATGATGCCTCACCCCTCCCCACCTTTCCCGTTTAGCAGCCTTATGCGTGTTTTCTACATATTTGACTATGTTTTTGTTTTGTAATTTATTTCATGTGTAGCCATTTTGGATTCCACCTTTAAGTGATATCTTATGATATGTGTCTTTTTCTTTTTGAATTCTGTCACTTAGAATGATCATACGTAACTCCTCCGGAGTTGTTACAACTGGCCATATTTCATTGATTTCCAGGCTGAATAATATTCCACTCTACCTAAGTACCACATCTCTATCCATTTTTTCCCTCCAGAGACATTTAAGTTATATCCTAGTCGAGGATCTTTTAAACAGAGAGGGGGTAAACATTGGGGTGCCTGTGTCCTCTCGATTTTTGTTTTTCCCAAGATATACGCCCATGAGTGCAAGTGCCCTATGCTCTGTAGCTCATTTTTTAGATGCTTTAGTAAACACAATACACTTCTCCAGAATGGCCGTTGGCAATATACATTTCCACTATAAGTCTCACAGGGCTCCCTCTTCTCGTTGCCCTGTCCTGCATTTCTGTTGTTTATGCTTTATGAGGATGGCTCTTCTGACTGATGCGAAGTGATATCTTTTGTAGTATTGACTTCCAGTGCCCACCTGTTTGGTTGGCTAAAAAAGTGTATGCCCTTTTCTTGAATATATACAGAAAAGAACGCATACACCCTTTTTGGCCAACTGCAATGTTGGCAATGTTCAGCTCCTTTTCTTGTGCTTAATGGCGAGTCCTTTCTACCTCCTCAAATCCCTTTCCTGCCATTCTCCCTTGCTTACAAGTCTTTTTCTCTGACTTTCCTCAAGACATTTTTCAGTGATGGATATTTTCAACTCTGCAGTTTTGTGAATTTTACTGCCCCTGAGTTCCATTGTTCAACTCGTGTTTATGGGAACTGGCCACAAAGCAGTGGGATTTCCTCAAGCCCTATACTGTTTCCATGGGCAACCCTAGCCTTTGGTCAATTCGTCTTCCTGATTGGAAATTAGAGTGACATGTGCCTGTCTGAACACCTAGGACTTGTCTCTCATTGTTCCTCATCCTTCCGCTTCATCCTCTGGACAAATTCCAAACTGTACGCAACAGGATGTTGACAGTGCTGACATCTCCAAGTGGGGAGACTGTTAGTAAAGACGCTGGAGGGGTGAACCCGAGCACCAGGAGATGAGGAGATGAGATGCCTTTTCCAAACTCTTCCCGATCAGACGGTATACCATCCTCTGGGTGTGACAGACATGTTTTAGCAGTAGGAAGAGTCCCATTCATGTAAGGAGAACACCAGGGCTTTTTCAAAATCAGTGTCTCCCCGAAACCCAAACTGGGGAAGTTTTTAAGCTACGGCTACACATATGTTCATTAAGGGCCTTGGGAAGTAGGCAGAGTCCAAACTTTAGATGATTGAAGTCTTCAGGGTCAGAAGCACTCACCACCAGCTTCCCTTAGGCTACACTTTAACTGTCATTGATAGATGATGTCAATAAAAATATCTATTCTTTTTCAGATTATTTCCCCTTATAGGTTATTGCAAAATGTTGAGTGTAGTTCCCTGTGCTATACAGTAGTTCCTTGTTGATGATCTATTTTATACATAGCAGTGTGTATGTGTTAATTCCAAACTGTTAATTTATCCCTCCTCCCACCTTTCCCCTTTGGTAATAATAAATTATAAGATTTTATACTTCTCAGAAATGGGGGAGCTGAAAGAGAGGTATCATTTTCAATGGAAAAGCATTTAAAACAAGATTGAAGGTTTAACCAAGATTATTAGATGTACATCCTTGGAAAGAAATCACTTCGTTTCTCTAATATTGACCTGACAAATAAGACAAACCTTTTCACTGAACTTGCTTATAAAAAGTGATGGAAATATCAAATGGAAGTGTTAAAAACATCTTATTTTACCCGAGCCTTATACACTGTTCTATGTTAACTACAGTTTGGCTCACACATCTGTTCATTGAGGTTACAATAGTCTCAATTTCTGTTACTGATCCTCCAGAGTGGACCCCAACAAGTGTCCCCCTGCCCAGTGTCATTGGGGCCAACAGATCGAGACTGAGTTTGGTTCACAAGCAAAGGAAACTTTATATTTTGATCAGAGAATGGAGAGGTGAGAGCATGCACTACCCCGTGGGCTGTGGGCTGGGCTGCTGTGTAGAGATCCTGTCAGAGTCAGTGGGAGGGAGGGAGGCGGCGGAGCTCTCGAGGGCCGGGTTGGCTGTAGCTCAGGCTCTATATCGTGGAGTCTGCACTGGGCCCCAGGAGCTGAGGTGTCGACCCAGCCATTCTGCACTAGGAAATCTGGTCTGAAGTGCCGGGTGTGGAACCTCTGCATGCGGGACCCTAGGAGCACGTGAAATTAGACAAAGCACAAAGGATAAAAAAGGTTAGACTTGACTTTATTGCCCAGATTCTATTTTTATCTCCCAGGGATTTTTAATGGGCTTTGCTGGGGACAAACCCCTCCTCTGCCTTTTGTCCCGTTCCTCATTCTTGGAGTGCTGAGGGTGCAGACCCTTCTTCTGTAACTGCTGAGTGCTGAGTTGGGAGCCCTCATACCCTGGGGCGAGGGTCAGAGCTTCTCCCCAGCAGCCTCCCGGTGACGTTGATTGTCCCCAGGACCCCTGCCTCCCTGCTCGTCCACCTGAGCACCAGCATTGGAAGTGTTATAGATTCTAATGACCTTTAAGGGTCCAGGAAAGAGATGTGCAGAGACGCTGTGGGGGCCGGTTTCACCCCGCCCCACATTTGTTCGGCCACCTTAGGCTGACCGTCTCTGCCAGCCTAGATGCTCTGACCAGTAGTCTGCGCTTTCTTCAATTAGGCCCCTGAATTAACGTACAAACAGCACCAGGTGTCAGAGCCCTGCCCGCTCAACTCCCAGACAGTCCAGGGTCAGTGGTGATCAAGGACCATGATGGCTACTGAGTCAACAGCCTTTTGAAGTAAACAGGAGTCCAGCCGGTCTTATTGGCCACCATCATCACGGTGTCTGTAGGCTTTTCTATGGTGACAGTGTGGTATACTGTTCCCCCGCCAAGATTATTAGCTCCCCTCTGGGTGCAGTAAGTCCTGCAAGCAGTAGTCTACTCTTTTGGGACACACTCTTGTTGTTTTATGAGAGAAACTCCAGGTCAAGTGATGTTCACACGAGTCGTCATGGTGCCCTGTTGCCCCCGGTTATCTCTCTGGATGTTGGAGTTGGAGGGCCTCCTCACTCGAGGTCGGTGTGCCCACGGAGCGAACCCTGCAACTTCAGGGCATGGTTGGTGGTTAGGATCACCACGTGGGGTCCTTTTCCCTTAGGAGGGAGGTGGCCTTTTGGGCTGCTGATTTCCAGGTTTTTAGATACCGCCAGTATCTTGGCCAGATGTGGCAGTGGGCCAAGCCCCTTAGTGACCGTAGTTTATCCTACCTGGATGGCATTCTTGCATTGTTCCATTTCAAGTGGTCCCAGTTTTTGCACTAATTCTCCAATGGCGATTCACCTTTCACCGGGAATGTAAAGGTCAAAGGGTTTAGCTAAATTAGGGAGTTCCAGGGCAAGGGTCTGAATTGACTGCTCTTTCCATTCTTGAAAGGCCACTTCTGGATTCTATTCAAAAGGATCATCATCTTTTCCTTTCAGTGTTTCATATAGAGGCCCAGCTAGTAGACTGTAGTTAGGGATCCAGAAGCAGCAAACCCTGGCCTCCCCAGGAACCCCTAAGCTGTCTTCTAGTTTTAGAAAGGGGTAAGGCTGAAAATGGTTTCTTCCCTTTCCTGGGATGGGCTTCTCTGACCTTCTGTGAGAATGAAGCCCAGGCAGGTCACCGCAGTCTGTGATATTTGAGCTTTTTCTTGGACAACTTCTATCCTTTATTGGCTTGGTAGTTCAGAGGCCTCCTTAGTAGGGCTGGTGATCAGAATGTCGTCTGCATATTGAAGGAGGGTTTCCTTTTCCAGAGGTAGAACTTTTAGGTCTTTAGCTAAGCTTTCCCCAAAGATGGTGTGGGAATTTTTGCACCCTTGGGGCCAGACGGCCCGGAAGTATTGTTTTAGTTGTATGTGGAGTCCTGCCACTCACAAGCCAAAATTTCTTGTGACTCTGGGACTAATGGAATACAAAAGAAGGCATCATTGAAGACTAATACAGAATACCATGTCCTGGTGGTTGGTAGAATGACCAGCAGGGTGTAGGAATTAGGAGCAACTGGAGGTATATCCTCGGTGGCTTCACTGACTGTCCTGACATCCTTTACCAGGTCCCCAGTGGCCCATGGGGCTCTCGTGGTCAGACCAATCCCAGAATATGGAGCTCACCTGGGCAGGTACCCCACCCCCACCCCAGCCCACGGGGCTCTCGTGGTCAGGCCCCTCCCAGGATACAGAGCTACCCTTGCAGGTACCGTGGCAGGGCTGGGCACACAGGAACCGTGCACATAGCCCTCATTGCAGAGCACCCCCAGCTCACCTGTCACTCAGAGCTGACACAGAGCACCTCAGAGCAGGACTTGAACTAACAAACAGCAGCTGCGACAGGTCTGTGACCCTGGGCATCACTCTGTGCGGCCTCCCTCCACCTGGTCTTCCAGAGACTTCCACTGCACCCGGGGCACCAGGCCTCTGTCTCCAACCACCACCCACCCCTCCTCTCCCTGACTCCTGGGTTCCTCTCATTAGGAGAGGGTTTTCTTGAAGTTGTCTCCCACTCATGGGCCAGATAAAATGATTAGAAAACAAGCCAAAGCTGCAGCCCCTTGTCTATCCTGACTCTCAGGAGCCCACACCTGTTCCTTGGACCTGGCCGGTTCAGCAAGTTCCATTTTCTGCAACTGTGAGCCCCTGAGGGGTGATGATTGGCTGACCTGGGCAGCCTTACCGTGCCGGCCAGCCCTCACCAGGTGTGCCTGGGTTGAGATCAATATAAATACCACTCCAGGCAGCAAGAGCCCCTGCAGCCGTGCCTGACGCCATTTTCTCTGCCCTGTCAGCAGTCTCGGGGCTGGGCTGGTGGGAGGGAGTGAGAGGCCACGGCTTTGTGGGTGGCCCAGTGTGAGTGGGGCTCTGCTGGACTTTCTGCAGCAGTTGCCAGGCTGCCACCTGCTAAAGAAGAGGATGTGTCACCCATACCTGCTGCTGGAATTTCTCCCTGGGCAGAGGTGAGGAAGGAAAAAAGCAGTGGGGGCAGGGACAGGACGGGTATCTCAGGCAGGGAAATGGAAATCTTCCAGAAGAGCACCCAGGGCCAGGACCATCCTGGCTGGCCTGCAGGCACCAAGTCGGCCGGCATGCTGTCACTCGTGTGGCTCTATGGCCCTTCCTCTAGGCTTTCAAGTCCTTGTATATATTCAGGTGTTTTACCTGGGACGGGTGGGAATAGTTCAGCAGCAACTGGCCTGGGGCTCAGCTCACGTTTACTCACAGATGCCTCGGCACGGTGCCCCAGCTTTGCAATGAGGACGCTTGTTGCGTGGGGGCTGCTGGCTGAATGGGAGACGATTCCCCACCACTGACCAACTTCAGAATTGTTTACAACTGGAGCAAGTGCCCTGATACGGTTTTCCTCTGTGTAACTGGTGGGTTCTGTGTTTTTTTTCTCTTTTTCGTTTTTGGTTCAAGGTAGATTTTATTCCTCTTTTTTGTATTTACAGATATAAGCATGGAAATAATTTATTCATATAAATACATGTATGTGCAGGGAATAATTGTTTTTTCTGTTTTATTTTTTAAATTTTATTTCTTTTTAATTTTGAATTTTATTTTATATTTTTATACAGCAGGTTCTTATTGGTTATCTATTTTATACATATAAATGTATACATGCCAATCCCAGTCTCTCAACTCCTCCCACCACCACCCCCCCAACAGCTTTCCCCCCTTGTTGTCCATACGTTTGTTGTCTACATCTGTTGCTCTATTTATGCCTTGCAAAATGGTTAATCTGTACAGTTTTTCTAGGTTCCACATATATGCATGAATATACAAGATTTGTTTTTCTCTTTCTGACTTACTTCACTCTGTATGACAGTCTCTAGATCCATCGACGTCTCTACAAATGACCCAATTTCATTCCTTTTCATGGCTTAGTAATATTCCATTTTATATATGTACCACAGCTTTATGCATTCGTCTGTCTGTGGGCATTTAGGTTGCTTCCATTACCTCGATATTGTAAATAGTGATGCAATGAACATTGCGGTGAATGACTCTTTTTGATTTATGGTTTTGTCTGGGTATATGTCCAGTACTGGGATTGCTGTATCATATGGTAATTCTATTGTTAGTTTCTTAAGAAATTCCATATTGTTCTCCATAATGACTGTATCAATTTATATTCCCAACAATAGTGGAAGAGGGTTCCTTTTCTCCACACCCTTTCCAGCATTTTTTGTTTGTAGATTTTCAATGATGCCTATTCTACCAGGTGTGAGGTGATACCTCATTGTTGAATCCATTTCGTTGAGCAAGGGGTAGGTCTTGTCTATTACATATTTGGCTTATGGAACGGTATCTGTGCTAATTTCAAACTCTGCTTTTATGCAGCACCCCAACTCACCTTCCCCCTTAAGCAAGCATAAGTTGGTTTTCTAAATTTGAGACCCTGTTCTGTTTTGTAATTCAGTTCATGTGTAGCCAAGTTCACATTCCGTGTATTAGTGATACCTTATGATGTTTCTTTTTCTGTGTGACTTATTTCACTTAGAATCATCGTGCCTCAATCCACTCATTATGCTGGTACGGGCCTGGTGACATAGATTTCATTGCTGAGTGGTATTCTGTTGTACATAAGTACCGCAACTTCTTTATCCATTATTTGCTCTCTGGGATATTTAACTTGTGCCGTAGAAGAGATTCCTGTAAAAAGAGCCGTCCCAAATTTTGGGGTTGCTGTGTCTTTTTGATATTAATTTCCCTAAGCTATAGGACCATAAGTGGAAGTGCCCTAGGCTCTGTTGCTTTGTTTTTTAGATGTTTCAGGAAACACCATACACTTCTCCAGAGTGTCTGTTGGCAATTTACATCCCGCCCATCAGCATAACAAGGCTCCCAGTTCTCCATGGCCTGTCCTGCCTTTCTGGATTTTACACTTTATTCATGATGGCCCTTTTGACCGGGGGGAAGTGAGACTTCATTGTAGTGCAGATTTCCTTTGCAAGCTTGCTTGGTTGGCCAAAAAGGGCGTATGCGTTTTTTCCTGAATATATTCAGGAAAAAACGCATACTCCCTTTTTGGCCAAGTGCATCATTGTGGACGTTCTGCCTCTTTTCCTATGCTTTCAATGCAATTCCAGTCTACCTCCTGAAATCGGTATCCTGCAATTCTGCCCCGCTTTCAAGTCCTCTTGGCAGCCTTACTTCAGTATATTTTTGGACGATAGCTGTCATTTATAACTCTGCAGGTTTGTGAATTACAGATGCCCCTGAGCTCCTTTCTTCAACTCGCTTTCTTGTGAGCTGGCCGCAACACCGCAGGATGGCTTCAGGCCCTAATCTGGTTCCGGCACGGCACGCTGAGCCTTTGGTTAATTTCCTCTTCCTGGTGGGAAATGAGAGTTAAATTTGCCCGTCCAGACACCTCCAGCTAGTCTCTCATTGGTTCTCCCTATTCCTGTTCATCTTCCGCAGAAATTGCAAACTGGGCCAAACAGGAGGTTAAAGGCACTGACTCTCCAAGTGGGAGAGTGTTAGTAAAGCGTCTGGAATGTTGCACCCGAGTACCAGGGGAGGAAAACTGAGACATATTTGAACACGTCTCCCGATCACACGGTTGATCATACTCTGGGTTCCACATGCATGTTTTAGCTGAAGGAAGAATACCTTAAACCTGGAGAGTTGAGACCCGTGGAATGGGTACCATGCAATATGACTTCAAAGGGTCTTCATTTGCTCACCGAACCTCTCCAATCCTATCACTGCTGCGTTTATGCCCCTGTACACACGCTTGATTCTCTTTCGGAGACATAGCAATCCATAGGTTTTAAGATACTTACTAGTCAGGTACATTCTTAGGCGTTTAATTAGGGGTGTTGAGTCCATTTCGTTGAGCAAGGAGTAGCTCTTGTCTATTCCATATTTGGCTTAAGGAACTTTATCTGTGCTCATTTCAATCTCTGGTTTTATGCAGCACCCCAACTCACCTTTCCCCTTAAGCAAGCAGAAGTTGGTTTTCTAAATTTGAGACACTGTTCTGTTTTGTAATTCAGTTCCTGTGTAGCCAAGTTCACATTCCGGTGTATTAGTGATACCTTATGATGTTTCTTTTCTGTGTGACTTATTTCAGTTAGAATCATCATACCTGAATCCACTCATTATGCTGCTACGGGCCTGATGACATAGATTTCATTGCTGAGTGATATTGCATTGTACGTAAGTACCACAAGTTCTTTATCCATTTTTCACTTTCTGCGATATTGAACTTGTACCGTAAACGAGGTTCTTGTAAACAGAGCCGTCCCAAACTTTGGGGTGGCTGTGTCTTTTTGATTTTAATTTCCCTAAGCTATAGGACCATAAGTGGAAGTGCCCTAGGCTCTGTTGCTTTGTTTTTTAGATGTTTCAGGAAACACCATACACTTCTCCAGAGTGGCTGTTGGCAATTTACATCCCGCCCATCAGCATAACAAGGCTCCCAGTTCTCCATGGCCTGTCCTGCCTTTATGGATTTTACACTTTTTTCAGATGGCCCTTTTGACCGGGTGGAAGTGAGACTTCATTGTAGTGCAGATTTCCTTTGCAAGCTTGCTTGGTTGGCCAAAAAGGGCGTATGCGTTTTTTCCTGAATATATTCAGGAAAAAACGCATACGCCCTTTTTGGCCAAGTGCATCATTGTCGAGTTTCTGACTCTCTTCATATGCTTTCAATGCAATTCCAGTCTACCTCCTGAAATCGGTTTCCTGCAATTCTGCCTGCTTTCAATGCCTCTTCATAGCCTTACCTCAATATATTTTTTGAAAATAGTTGGCCTTTATAACTCTGCAGGTTTTTGAATTGCAGTGGCCCTTAGCTCCATTTTTCAGCTCTTATTTTTGTGGTCTTGCCCCATAACCACAGGATTCCTTGAAGCCCTATTTTTCTTCTGGGGCACCTTGCTGTGCCTTTGGTTAATTCTTCTTACTGATGTGATATTAGAGTGACATGTGCCCATTGAAACCACTACAGCTAGTTTCTCACTGGTTCCCCCTATTCCCATTCATCCTCTGCACTAACTGCAGACTGTGCGATACCAGAACTTAAAGGCATTGACTCCATGTGGGGATGTTGTTAGTAAAGCGGCTGGAATGTCGATCCGGAGCCCCAGGAGAGGAAAAATGAGGTGCGTTTTAGAAACCTTTCCCGATCATATGGTATACCAGTCGCTGGGTTTCCCAAGCATGGTTTAGCTGTAGGAAGATTCCCTTCAACCTGGAGTGTTGGGACCCTTGGACTGAGTAGCATGAAGTATTGCATTAAACTTTCGGCAGTTGCTCACCAAAGCTCACCAATCCTGTCAGCCCCAAGTGTCCAGCCTTATGTCTTATCCAGCTGTGGGTTTATATGTGGTCAATCCAGGTTGCATCACAGCCCCTGAGCGAATTTTGTAAGAATTTTTCTCTCTTTCATTGTTTCAGCGTTTTGTTTTTAAAATTTATTTCTATAATGGGGTTTAGCTCCTTTCACTGCTGTGTTTGTGCCGCTCTGCACACACTTGATTCCCTTATGGAGATATATCAATACATGGGTTTTAAGATTCTTATTCCTCAGATATATTTCTCTGCGGTGTATAGGGTGTGTTGAGGCCTGTTCATTGAGCAAGGTGTAGATCTTGTCTAATACCTATTTGGTTTATTGAACGGTATCTGTGCTAATTTCAAACTCTGGTTTTATGCATCACCCCACCTCTCCTTTCCCCTTAAGCTGACATAAGTGTGTTTTCTAAATGTGAGACACTGTTCTGTTCTGTAATTCATTTCTTGTGCAGCCATATTTACCCTCCCTCTATAAGTGATATCTTATGATATGTTTCTTTTTCTGTTTGACTTATTTCAAGTAGTATTATCGGACCTAAATCCACTCTTTATCCTTCTACTAGCCTTATTACATTGATTCATGGTGAAGAGATATTCCATTGTACATAAGTACCACATCTTCTTTATCCATTGTTCTCTTTCCTGGGATATTTAAGGTGTACTGAAGTTGAGGTTCTTGTAAACAGAGTAGCCCTAAACTGTGGTGTGCTTGTGTCTTGTTGATTTTTAGACTTCCCTAGATATACTCCCATGATTGGAAGTGTCCTATGCTCTGTAGCTCTGTTTTTTTAGATGATTTAGGAACCACCATACACTTCTCCAGAGTGGCTCTCGGCAGTTCACACACTGCCCATCAGCGTATAAAGGCTCCCTGTTCTCCATGGCCTGTCCTGCATTTCTGGTTTTTACAATTTTTTAGGATGGCCCTTTTGACCGGTGGGAAGTGAGACTTCTTTGTTGTGCACATTTGCATTGCTTGCTTGCTTCGTTGCCCATAAAGTGCGTATGCGTTTTTTCCTGGATATAATCAGGAAAAAACGCATACGCCCTTTTGGGCCAACTGCATCATTGTCGAAATTCTGCCGCTTTTCATGTGCGTTAAAGACGAGTCCAATCTATCTCTTGAAATCTGTTTCTTGCAATTCTGTCTTGCATTCAGATCCTCTTCTTTGCCTTACCTCAACATATTTTTGGACGTTAGTTTTCATTTATAACTCTGCAGGTTTGTGAATTGCAGTGACCCTGAGCTCCATTTTTTAAGTTGCTCTTTTGTGAGCTTGGCCTCAAACCCGCAGGATTGCTTCAGGCCCTATTTTGGCTCCGGCGAGGCAGGCTGAGCCTTTCTTTAATTCTTATTCTTAATGGGAAATTAGAGTGATATGTGCCCGTCCAAACCCCTACAACTCTTCTCTCATTGGTTCCCCCTCTTCCCGTTCATCCTCCTCACAATTTGCAAAATGTGTGAAACAGAAGTTTAAATGTGCTGATTCTCCAAGTGGGGAGATTCTAAGTAGCGTGGCTGGAATGGTGAACAGGAGCACCAGGAGAGGATAAATGAGGTGCATTTTAGACACATCTCCCGATCACATGGTGTACAGTCCTCTGGGTTTTTCCATGCATGTTTTAGCTGTAGGAAGATCCCTTGAACCTGCAGATTTGGGACCCATTGAATGGGTACCAGGTAGTATTACTTTAAAGGGTGTGCATTTCCTCACCCAACCTCACATTTCTCTTAGCGCAAACAGTTTCCAGCCTTATGTCTCATCCTGCTGTGGGTCTAGATGTGTTCAATCCATGTTGCATCACCGTCCCTGAGGAAAAGTTGTAAGAGGTTTTCTCTGTCTCTCTGTCGTTTATTTTTTTCAATTTATTACTATATTGGTTACAGCTGATTTTCAAAGCTCTGTTTCTTGCTGCTGTACATCCACTTGATTCGCGTACAGAGAGACATCAATAAATTCTTTTTCAGATTCTTACCAGTCGTATATATTCTTTTCCGGTGACTTGAGTGTGCTGAGTGCAGTTCTTTTAGCTACCGTGTAGGCCTTGTTGATTATCAGTTTGGTATTTGGAATGGTATCTTTGCTAATTTCAACCTCCTGGATGATGCCTCACCCCTCCCCACCTTTCCCGTTTTAGCAGCCTTATGCGTGTTTTCTACATATTTGACTATGTTTTTGTTTTGTAATTTATTTCATGTGTAGCCATTTTGGATTCCACCTTTAAGTGATATCTTATGATATGTGTCTTTTTCTTTTTGAATTCTGTCACTTAGAATGATCATACGTAACTCCTCCGGAGTTGTTACAACTGGCCATATTTCATTGATTTCCAGGCTGAATAATATTCCACTCTACCTAAGTACCACATCTCTATCCATTTTTTCCCTCCAGAGACATTTAAGTTATATCCTAGTCGAGGATCTTTTAAACAGAGAGGGGGTAAACATTGGGGTGCCTGTGTCCTCTCGATTTTTGTTTTTCCCAAGATATACGCCCATGAGTGCAAGTGCCCTATGCTCTGTAGCTCATTTTTTAGATGCTTTAGTAAACACAATACACTTCTCCAGAATGGCCGTTGGCAATATACATTTCCACTATAAGTCTCACAGGGCTCCCTCTTCTCGTTGCCCTGTCCTGCATTTCTGTTGTTTACGCTTTATGAGGATGGCTCTTCTGACTGATGCGAAGTGATATCTTTTGTAGTATTGACTTCCAGTGCCCACCTGTTTGGTTGGCTAAAAAAGTGTATGCCCTTTTCTTGAATATATACAGAAAAGAACGCATACACCCTTTTTGGCCAACTGCAATGTTGGCAATGTTCAGCTCCTTTTCTTGTGCTTAATGGCGAGTCCTTTCTACCTCCTCAAATCCCTTTCCTGCCATTCTCCCTTGCTTACAAGTCCTTTTCTCTGACTTTCCTCAAGACATTTTTCAGTGATGGATATTTTTCAACTCTGCAGTTTTGTGAATTTTACTGCCCCTGAGTTCCATTGTTCAACTCGTGTTTATGGGAACTGGCCACAAAGCAGCGGGATTTCCTCAAGCCCTATACTGTTTCCATGGGCAACCCTAGCCTTTGGTCAATTCGTCTTCCTGATTGGAAATTTAGAGTGACATGTGCCTGTCTGAACACCTAGGACTTGTCTCTCATTGTTCCTCATCCTTCCGCTTCATCCTCTGGACAAATTCCAAACTGTACGCAACAGGATGTTGACAGTGCTGACATCTCCAAGTGGGGAGACTGTTAGTAAAGACGCTGGAGGGTGAACCCGAGCACCAGGAGATGAGGAGATGAGATGCCTTTTCCAAACTCTTCCCGATCAGACGGTATACCATCCTCTGGGTGTGACAGACATGTTTTAGCAGTAGGAAGAGTCCCATTCATGTAAGGAGAACACCAGGGCTTTTTCAAAATCAGTGTCTCCCCGAAACCCAAACTGGGGAAGTTTTTAAGCTACGGCTACACATATGTTCATTAAGGGCCTTGGGAAGTAGGCAGAGTCCAAACTTTAGATGATTGAAGTCTTCAGGGTCAGAAGCACTCACCACCAGCTTCCCTTAGGCTACACTTTAACTGTCATTGATAGATGATGTCAATAAAAATATCTATTCTTTTTCAGATTATTTCCCCTTATAGGTTATTGCAAAATGTTGAGTGTAGTTCCCTGTGCTATACAGTAGTTCCTTGTTGATGATCTATTTTATACATAGCAGTGTGTATGTGTTCATTCCAAACTGTTAATTTATCCCTCCTCCCACCTTTCCCCTTTGGTAATAATAAATTATAAGATTTTATACTTCTCAGAAATGGGGGAGCTGAAAGAGAGGTATCATTTTCAATGGAAAAGCATTTAAACAAGATTGAAGGTTTAACCAAGATTATTAGCTGTACATCCTTGGAAAGAAATCACTTCGTTTCTCTAATATTGACCTGACAAATAAGACAAACCTTTTCACTGAACTTGCTTATAAAAAGTGATGGAAATATCAAATGGAAGTGTTAAAAACATCTTATTTTACCCGAGCCTTATACACTGTTCTATGTTAACTACAGTTTGGCTCACACATCTGTTCATTGAGGTTACAATAGTCTCAATTTCTGTTACTGATCCTCCAGAGTGGACCCCAACAAGTGTCCCCCTGCCCAGTGTCATTGGGGCCAACAGATCGAGACTGAGTTTGGTTCACAAGCAAAGGAAACTTTATATTTTGATCAGAGAATGGAGAGGTGAGAGCATGCACTACCCACATGAGAGCATGTGGGCTGGGCTGCTGTGTAGAGATCCTGTCAGAGTCAGTGGGAGGGAGGGAGGCGGCGGAGCTCTCGAGGGCCGGGTTGGCTGTAGCTCAGGCTCTATATCGTGGAGTCTGCACTGGGCCCCAGGAGCTGAGGTGTCGACCCAGCCATTCTGCACTAGGAAATCTGGTCTGAAGTGCCGGGTGTGGAACCTCTGCATGCGGGACCCTAGGAGCACGTGAAATTAGACAAAGCACAAAGGATAAAAAAGGTTAGACTTGACTTTATTGCCCAGATTCTATTTTTATCTCCCAGGGATTTTTAATGGGCTTTGCTGGGGACAAACCCCTCCTCTGCCTTTTGTCCCGTTCCTCATTCTTGGAGTGCTGAGGGTGCAGACCCTTCTTCTGTAACTGCTGAGTGCTGAGTTGGGAGCCCTCATACCCTGGGGCGAGGGTCAGAGCTTCTCCCCAGCAGCCTCCCGGTGACGTTGATTGTCCCCAGGACCCCTGCCTCCCTGCTCGTCCACCTGAGCACCAGCATTGGAAGTGTTATAGATTCTAATGACCTTAAGGGTCCAGGAAAGAGATGTGCAGAGACGCTGTGGGGGCCGGTTTCACCCCGCCCCACATTTGTTCGGCCACCTTAGGCTGACCGTCTCTGCCAGCCTAGATGCTCTGACCAGTAGTCTGCGCTTTCTTCAATTAGGCCCCTGAATTAACGTACAAACAGCACCAGGTGTCAGAGCCCTGCCCGCTCAACTCCCAGACAGTCCAGGGTCAGTGGTGACCAAGGACCATGATGGCTACTGAGTCAACAGCCTTTTGAAGTAAACAGGAGTCCAGCCGGTCTTATTGGCCACCATCATCACGGTGTCTGTAGGCTTTTCTATGGTGACAGTGTGGTATACTGTTCCCCCGCCAAGATTATTAGCTCCCCTCTGGGTGCAGTAAGTCCTGCAAGCAGTAGTCTACTCTTTTGGGACACACTCTTGTTGTTTTATGAGAGAAAACTCCAGGTCAAGTGATGTTCACACGAGTCGTCATGGTGCCCTGTTGCCCCGGTTATCTCTCTGATGTTGGAGTTGGAGGGCCTCCTCACTCGAGGTCGGTGTGCCCACGGAGCGAACCCTGCAACTTCAGGGGCATGGTTGGTGGTTAGGATCACCACGTGGGGTCCTTTTCCCTTAGGAGGGAGGTGGCCTTTTGGGCTGCTGATTTCCAGGTTTTTAGATACCGCCAGTATCTTGGCCAGATGTGGCAGTGGGCCAAGCCCCTTAGTGACCGTAGTTTATCCTACCTGGATGGCATTCTTGCATTGTTCCATTTCAAGTGGTCCCAGTTTTTGCACTAATTCTCCAATGGCGATTCACCTTTCACCGGGATGTAAAGGTCAAAGGGTTTAGCTAAATTAGGGAGTTCCAGGGCAAGGGTCTGAATTGACTGCTCTTTCCATTCTTGAAAGGCCACTTCTGGATTCTATTCAAAAGGATCATCATCTTTTCCTTTCAGTGTTTCATATAGAGGCCCAGCTAGTAGACTGTAGTTAGGGATCCAGAAGCAGCAAACCCTGGCCTCCCCAGGAACCCCTAAGCTGTCTTCTAGTTTTAGAAAGGGGTAAGGCTGAAAATGGTTTCTTCCCTTTCCTGGGATGGGCTTCTCTGACCTTCTGTGAGAATGAAGCCCAGGCAGGTCACCGCAGTCTGTGATATTTGAGCTTTTTCTTGGACAACTTCTATCCTTTATTGGCTTGGTAGTTCAGAGGCCTCCTTAGTAGGGCTGGTGATCAGAATGTCGTCTGCATATTGAAGGAGGGTTTCCTTTTCCAGAGGTAGAACTTTTAGGTCTTTAGCTAAGCTTTCCCCAAAGATGGTGTGGGAATTTTGCACCCTTGGGGCCAGACGGCCCGGAAGTATTGTTTTAGTTGTATGTTGAGTCCTGCCACTCACAAGCCAAAATTTCTTGTGACTCTGGGACTAATGGAATACAAAGAAGGCATCATTGAAGACTAATACAGAATACCATGTCCTGGTGGTTGGTAGAATGACCAGCAGGGTGTAGGAATTAGGAGCAACTGGAGGTATATCCTCGGTGGCTTCACTGACTGTCCTGACATCCTTTACCAGGTCCCCAGCAGCCCATGGGGCTCTCGTGGTCAGACCAATCCCAGAATATGGAGCTCACCTGGGCAGGTACCCCACCCCCACCCCCAGCCCACGGGGCTCTCGTGGTCAGGCCCCTCCCAGGATACAGAGCTACCCTTGCAGGTACCGTGGCAGGGCTGGGCACACAGGAACCGTGCACATAACCTCATTGCAGAGCACCCCCAGCTCACCTGTCGCTCAGAGCTGACACAGAGCACCTCAGAGCAGGACTTGAACTAACAAACAGCAGCTGCGACAGGTCTGTGACCCTGGGCATCACTCCGTGAGGCCTCCCTCCACCTGGTCTTCCAGAGACTTCCACTGCACCCGGGGCACCAGGCCTCTGTCTCCAACCACCACCCACCCCTCCTCTCCCTGACTCCTGGGTTCCTCTCATTAGGAGAGGGTTTTCTTGAAGTTGTCTCCCACTCATGGGCCAGATAAAATGATTAGAAAACAAGCCAAAGCTGCAGCCCCTTGTCTATCCTGACTCTCAGGAGCCCACACCTGTTCCTTGGACCTGGCCGGTTCAGCAAGTTCCATTTTCTGCAACTGTGAGCCCCTGAGGGGTGATGATTGGCTGACCTGGGCAGCCTTACCGTGCCGGCCAGCCCTCCCCAGGTGTGCCTGGGTTGAGATCAATATAAATACCACTCCAGGCAGCAAGAGCCCCTGCAGCCGTGCCTGACGCCATTTTCTCTGCCCTGTCAGCAGTCTCGGGGCTGGGCTGGTGGGAGGGAGTGAGAGGCCACGGCTTTGTGGGTGGCCCAGTGTGAGTGGGGCTCTGCTGGACTTTCTGCAGCAGTTGCCAGGCTGCCACCTGCTAAAGAAGAGGATGTGTCACCCATACCTGCTGCTGGAATTTCTCCCTGGGCAGAGGTGAGGAAGGAAAAAAAGCAGTGGGGGCAGGGACAGGACGGGTATCTCAGGCAGGGAAATGGAAATCTTCCAGAAGAGCACCCAGGGCCAGGACCATCCTGGCTGGCCTGCAGGCACCAAGTCGGCCGGCATGCTGTCACTCGTGTGGCTCTATGGCCCTTCCTCTAGGCTTTCAAGTCCTTGTATATATTCAGGTGTTTTACCTGGGACGGGTGGGAATAGTTCAGCAGCAACTGGCCTGGGGCTCAGCTCACGTTTACTCACAGGGTGCCTCGGCACGGTGCCCCAGCTTTGCAATGAGGACGCTTGTTGCGTGGGGGCTGCTGGCTGAATGGGAGACGATTCCCCACCACTGACCAACTTCAGAATTGTTTACAACTGGAGCAAGTGCCCTGATACGGTTTTCCTCTGTGTAACTGGTGGGTTCTGTGTTTTTTTTCTCTTTTTCGTTTTTGGTTCAAGGTAGATTTATTCCTCTTTTTTGTATTTACAGATATAAGCATGGAAATAATTTATTCATATAAATACATGTATGTGCAGGGAATAATTGTTTTTTCTATTTTATTTTTAAATTTTACTTCTTTTTAATTTTGAATTTTATTTTATATTTTTATACAGCAGGTTCTTATTGGTTATCTATTTTATACATATAAATGTATACATGCCAA